>NC_052142.2:2522150-2832447 GCF_016086655.4 Lepeophtheirus salmonis | reverse complement strand
CCACAATTCAATGGGATCTTTCAAAATATAATAATTATCCGAAGCCTTTGCTTCCTTACTCCTTCGCCCTTATAAAGTATAAACAGTATTCATCATTCATTATTTTATCACTATTCTCCTTTTTTTCTTCTTCTCTAGCCATATAATTAATCGAAATACAACAGTAAAACTCAAACCTATAATATTAAAACAAAAATTGGGGGCGAATATTTCATGCGGCGTAATCTCCTCTATGTAAAATTTCAATCGACAAAATTACTGGTGTTGAAAATTACAGCTCACGAGTTTGGAGCTGTTGAATAGAATATATCACGCCATGGAAAGCAACATTGAAAATCCCATAAAAGAAATTATGGTACTGATCAAGGAAGGCTAAGTACATGGAATAGTCATAAGTTTTTCTTTCTAAACTTCTAGTAGTAAAAAAGGGAGAAGAGGAACATAAGAACTACTGAACATTCTTGTTATGAACGTATGTTAAGAGGATCACCAATGATGTGTTAATAAAATTTAGAAAAAAAAGGTTTTTATACAATTATATATTTCAATTTAAGGATTATCATGAAAATTAAGACATATCTCACTTATTACAGGCTGAAAGGATAATTTTGCCACTCTTCTGCTGTGTCTATTCCTAGAATTAAGACGAACTTTATCATTTTTCGACTTAACAAAATTTTTCATATTCACATTAAATACTTTATCGAAATAACAAATATTCATTCTTCGAATTTGTGCCCAGATTCACATTCATGATCGCAGAGTAAACTTGTTCTTTTATTGAACATGATTCTCAGACATGTAGCAGTGCGGATATCCCGACAGAAGAAGAAGCATTGCAAAATTTTCCCCCGAGATAAGAGTTTTTCATTATGTACAATAAAAAGTTATTGATATATGAAATTGTTAAGAAAAGGAGATTCAAAGGAATATTCCTCTATTTATCATTTCTATTAGGCTTACTTTATCTCCTTCTTCATCCTTAGACATAGAATCTTCCTTACATCCAACGATCTCTTGTCAACAAGCAGTTTTCTACAATTAAGAAAATACATTTTTTTTAACCCACCGAGCCAAGAAGCCTTCCTTGGTACTTAAAATAGGCTCAGTTGAATCATAAGAATATAAATTTTAATTATGATCTGATGACGTCACCACATTTAATTATTTTTAAGGTTAAGTTCGTTTTAAATTAATCGAGTTGGATCAACCGCACTATTGAGTAAAGAAACATACAAACAGGACAATGGAACGAATAATATTAGTGGAACGAAAACAAAAAGAGGATAAAAATTCGATTCATTCTACACTTGATTATTTTGTCCAGCCAAAACCCCTAGGCTGCTTGAGATTATGTTTGAAGGTAGGCGGTCAACTTTAATTATACTGGGGGTTAGAAACGATAACATTGTTATTAACTCAATTGCTTGAATTACATAGGGGACAAGGGGGGTGAGAGATTTTGTACAAATAAATTCAACCCAAAAAATTAATTTCTCTTTGAGCACAGAATCAAAAACTAATCTCAATTTTTCTCTCAGTTGTCTAAAATCTGAAATATCGGGGATTATAGCTATTCGGGACTATTATCGTTCAAAGTCATTTTTTACCATTAGGCAATGGTAAAATTAAAAACGATTTATTTAAAACATATACATCTCTGAAGATTTTTGTTCGATTTTTTATTATTTTTTCAAGTAATCTCATTTTTTATGGACGTGTAGTAGCAAATAGAGAACATTATCATAATATTGTTTTCCATTTCTATCCCAATTTCATGGAGTCATGCCCCCTAATAAATAATAATACGTACTATCATAATATAATACCATACTTCTTACAAATTCATTTAAAATATTAAATAAATAAGAATTATTAATTAGGTATATTAGAAATATTCAAATTTTTTTACTCATCGTGAATGGATCTCTTTATTGTTTCACTCCTGGTATCTCATTCCCAAGGAAGGAGTCTACTCTACTCCCATATGAGATCTGGTAGTATCATCCTGTTGTCCTTCATTAAATTCAGAATCCGAATTCAAATATGTCTTGAGATAGATGTTCTAGTTAGAAGTATTTTGCTTTGATTGCCTCAATCTTCTTTGGTCTTGACTCTGGGAGAATATAGAACATCTTTTCTTTCGGTCTTAATGATTGATGAATGATCGTAGGCCTTAGCAACTGTGAAATTAAAAGCACTTCTAAATGTCAAATTTATCTCTCTTTGAGTGATTCAATTGTTTAAATGTGTTGTTTATTATGTATTTGAGTTTTATGTTAATAACTTCTAAGTGTTGCAGTACCTATTTGTAATAAACATATCTTATTTTATGTTTCCTATTCAGAGACTTATACCTGAATCTGAAAGTGAATGGACCCTGGACGTATTTTCAACCCTTGAATATATTCATTTTTATATATAAAATTATAGATTACTAATTAAGGAAGGAATCCAATCTTCTCTCGTATGAAGCTTAGCTAGGTTTGGTTTTCTTCTTATGATAAATTTTCATCCCATCATTTTCCCCGTATATATCTATATATATATATCAGAAATCGAGCATCAAAAAAATTGTTATTACCTCAATCGCCTGAATTTAAGAAATGAGAAGTCAAAAATACATGGGATGCTTTTCAAGGTGACTATATATAAAAGTGAGGCAACAAGGATTTTCTAAGGCAGTCTGGTTGGGATTAGCTGATTTAGTGACGTCACTGTTGTGGCAGTTCAGATATTTTCATTGATGTGAAGTGAACTAATTTGGACCTGTTTAAGATAGCATCATCTCGAGGTTCAAGGCGTGTGTGTGCCGTCCCCTGCTGTCTCAATCCACAGGATGCCCAGTATTTCGCATTTCCTTAGAAAAATTTGATGCTCCATCGTCTTTGGATCTCAGTCTGCAGGAGAAAAAATCCAACTAATATTAAGAATGCTAAGATTTGTGCAAGTACAAGTTACTAAACTCAAAGAAGTTTAAACAAAATTTAACAAGGACCCCCCACCCTCCCCACTAGAAAAGAGCCACTCCAAAATCCAAGTAAGAAGAATTATAGATCCTTTAAAGAATTTCAATCGAGGATACTCAAAAAAGGATGTAAAAACATTTCAATGCATTCCATTGCTACCATGAAGATGCAATTGACAAAAAACCAAACGTATTTGAAAGGCTACATAATCATCCAATTGAATTATATCCTAACTAGCCTAAAGAAGTAATCATATCCTTTGTAAAAACAAAAACAAGAATTTGAGTAAATAACCTTAATAAAAAGGTCAAACTAAAGAACGCAAGTGCTAATCTGAGAAAACTTAGACAGACTGGTCAATTTACAAATTAATATTTGTTATTCATGTATGTATTTAAAAAAATATGTATGCTATAATTTTTACTTATTGTTATTCTTTTATTCACCACTCTTATATTATGTAATAAAATGGAAAACTACATAATATACATAAAACATATTAATATAAGCTTACATACAGATAGTTGATTATCATTAATATACAAATTAAGGTTAGTCTGTTTAAATAATTACTTCTCAAATTGATTTTATTATTCTATAAAGTATCAAGAAAACATATCGTCAAGTTTCATAACAATCGAAATAAGTATTTGAAATAATTTACTTTTATAGATATTAATATAAATATAAGTTAAATATTTTTGTTTTTTATACTTTTTGGGCATGGTCCTAAGTCTACCATTTTGTACTATAAAATTTTTTTGATTATATTTATTTACTTAATTTGTGTTCCCTTACAATGAATTAAGTCTGGGTTTTAAAATTATTACTTTACAATTATGTAGAACAGAGTGCTATGAGTATGAACAGTGACGTCATTAAATTTTCCTTCTTCTCTTGATAATGAAAAAAACACAAGCTTAGAATTTCCTTGCTGCTTCACCCTTATATATAGTTACCTTGGATGCCTTTATTGTGCACGTCTAGCTTATTTATTTACTCTCAGCCGTGACTGTCGAAAGGGAGAGGAAAACTTTTAAAAAACATATGGTAGCTAGTCTTCTGTATTTTCTTTTTGCCAACTACTAATTATTATTTAAAGAATATTTATTGATTATTATATACATTAAATTGATTATTTTACCAAAATAAGTATAAATGACGGAGTATGAAATGACATGAATTCTAAACGAAGGTCCCTGATTAATATAAAAATCTTAATCCTATTTAATACCTTTTTTCATTTCATTATACATAATGAGACATACATGGAGGTAAAAATCATGGAAAGGGAGGAAAATGTATGGCATATGGAAAGAAGTGTAAAAGTAAAATCCAATACTATTTTCATTTAGGAATTATTCAATCTGTAGGATAATTTACATAAATTCGTTATTTTAACATACATAATACATTATGTACGAAACTTAAAAATAATTCCTTGCCTACAATTTATAGAAATCTTCTAAATGTTTTTGTAAATCACAACGATAATCTTATGTCGAATGGAATTAAATCTCGATAATTCAACTTTTTGTTGTATATTTTCAAATATTCATCAACGAGTGATTTCTTCGCTTTACTTGTTGTACTTAACTTCAACCTCTCAATGTTAACTTCAATTACAGTACCTTCTTTGTATATTGGATCGACGTCACTCATTATTTATTAACTTGTAGATACTTGTTTTTCATTATCTTACATTACAAATATATAATATCATCAGTGTACTTGATAATGCTGGAGATGTGACTGTTAAAAGTTTTAAACAAATTTAATAAAACAGATATATATAATTAATGTTTGTTTTATTATAACAGTTAACTAAGGAATCACATGGTACGAGTCCAAAAGATAACAGAACGTTTCATTTAAGTTAAAAACTTTTAAAATACGTGTTTGGTTACTCTGCTCGAGAAATATTCCTAAAAATCCGCATGTGTTGTATTACAAACGATATGTTTGAAAAATAAGTTGAAGCGGTATTGAGTGAAATAAAGCTGCTTGAGGACGAAAAAGAGAAGCAGAGAGCCAGATTGGAAAAAAAAGCTTAGAGAATGGATTCTCGAGTAAAGATTTTGAAAAATTATTGGACGTATTTGAGTAAACAGTGACTAATCTCAACATTTTTAAGACAAAGCTGATCGAGCAAGGAAAAAAGTTGAAATATTGACTGTAGAAGTGCTAATTAAAGCATGGAAGGAGAACGTACTTGCAGTAAGAGAAGTAGAAGATTATCATGGCAAAAGTAAAAAAAATGTTGATTTTGAATCTTAGAGAAGTCGTGATCATAACTTAAAAGAGCCTAAAGTTAAGCTTGAAATAGAAAAGATTGAGGTTGATAAATGAGAAATTAGCAAAAGACAAAGTAAGTCAGCCTAGTTACAATAAAGAAACGCCAAGAGAAGATACAAGTTTGGAAATGGAATCTGCTATAACAGATGAAGAAACGCCTATAGATTGAAATAAAATAGAACTAATCAAAGAAAGAATGAGAACCAAATACGTATCACTGCTTGAAGAAGGTACTGACGATAATAATAGAGCTAACGATAGGGATGAGCATAGATACGGAGAAGAATCGTCTATGAGTTGTTATTCAAATCATTCCCGTTTGACGAGGCATTTCTGAAAAATATAGAACTCCTATACCATATGGTAAAGGAGTTAGTAGAAACGAAAAAGAAATCAAAGAGTTCAATGCTTCAAATAGCTGGATATAAACCTGAAAAGGGGGATGGAGATACAAAGAATGACCATTTGTGGAAAACTTCATTTTTAGAAACCTTGGAGGTAGCAAGTGTTACGAATGAAACGACAAAGCTAGCTTTAATGATTCTGACATTGCCTATTTCTTATCTCGAGGAGCTCGACAATTAAATATGCCTTTAATAAATTTGAATGTAAAATAACGAAACGGAATGTACTGAGAAAAATAAGAACAGAGTTTCGTAAATAAGAATTAAAGATGGAAATAGTGAACAATGAAGAATCTAGCATTATCTATCAAGTGCTTTCGAGATCAGATGAGAAGAATTGGTCTAACAGAATATGTTGATAAAGGCCTTTGCTAGAAGATTTTATAATTCATAAGTTACTTCAGAGATTATCCGAATTATTTATAACAATGAAGAAGGTTAAAATGTAGATGAACTAATTTCAAAATACTACTATGGAAAAAGGATTTTCCGACAAAGCTTCCAATGCGATGAAGTCACGTGAAAAACAATTGAAAAGAGATGGAGATATGGAATTATTCAATGATGAGATAGATGAATAAGAGGAGAATGAATTTATACAAGAAGTCAAAGCATATGACAACGAAAAAGTTTGCTATTTAAATATCCAAGGAGTCCTAAAGACAACATGTGAATCAACTCCGTTAAGAATTGTTTTTAACTCAGCAAAAAAAGTTTGGCCGGGATTCACTTATTATAATTGTTTCTAGAAAGGACCTGATTTGAAAAATAGAATATTTGAAGTTATCATAATATTTAGTAGAGACATAGTTACTTTCCATGGTCCCATTTCAAACATGTTTAATGCTGTAATGATGTTTAAGATGCTGATAAAAAAAAATCCACGCATTGTATAAAGAAATGGAGATGAAAAAGTGAATCTGAAATCATACGAATGGAATCGTCTGATATTTGAAAATCAGCCTAGTCCGGACTTATCTCTAAGTGCAGTCAGATGTAGATCGTGCTCTGCATTGTAGAACTTTTAAAATAAAAAGATGTTATTCGAGTACGTTAAGCTTAGGAGAAGCATGTGTGGTGTTTCCAGTTCTTGGACATAATTGGGACGTGGAGTTAGATTATATACGATTAGGAGTAAGAGAATGGCCAAGTTTAATCAAAGTAAACAAGAGAACGCTTTTTTCGGCTATTGCTCGAATATATGATCCCCTAGGAATACTTGCTCCTGTCTTAATTCAACTGAGAATAGCTTTTCAATCGTTCTGGGCGCGAGAAAAAGATTGGGATACAGTCCAAAAAGAAAAAAAAAGAAGAAGTATGGAAGACAAAAATCAAATCAATTAAACTGATGAAGGAAGTACAAATAATAAGATCATTACGTCCAAAAAATGTGGTAGGAAGTCCTGAAATTCATGGATTTGCTGATGGAGGAGAACTACCTTATGCAGCTTTTGTGCTTGTTCGATGGAGACTGGGGGACGGAAGGTTTGAAGTCAGGTTTATAGCGGTGAAGTCTTACATAACTCCAATTCGAATCAAAAGTATACGTAGAATTAACTAAATGGACTACTGATCATAACAAGACTGATGAAGTCTATTATAACACGTTACAATGGCTAAAGGAAAAAGTTTATAAGTAGAGTATTTCAAAGACAGCTTTAAACTGGATCAGAAATTATAAAGACTCTTTTAAGGCTAATGTGATTTAAAGCTTGTGTGTCTGAGATTCAAGAGACTTTTTCGACAGAAGTGTTTGTTTTGTTCTAGGAAAGCAAAACCCGACGGATGCTCTCACAAAACAAATAACCGTTAATGACCTTAAGATTTGCATCTATCTATATGAATATTCTTAACGATCCGGAAATTAAAGATACTAAACGTCTAGGAATAAAATTTAGGGGAAAGATAGGAACAACTTGTATAGATTTGTAAGAAAAAAATTGGGAGTAAAGTTAAAAGATACACTTGTCTGGAAAGATGTTCTTAATAAACTAAATTACGAGGATAAGAGGAAAGCGAATTTTAAGGTGTTTACAGCCATTCAAGGAAATGTGGATTTTAAGAATAAAGAATTGAGAAGGTTATGTCTCGTCTACGATGCATTAGACGAAGTTTATAGAGTGGGTTCGTGTCTGAAGAAAATAATTTGGTTGACAAAAGAACAAAAATCACCTATCATTATTCTTGGAGGTATAGTTGCACAGTGTATTGTACCACCAAGAGAACATTTATGACTGGGGATCAAGAAGAACCCTTGCATCTATTTTACATGATGGGTAGTAGATAATTGGAGTATCACGTATAGTATGGAAAGTTATAAATACTTGTTTCAATTGTAAAATTTCAAAATGGCCCGGTATGGTTCAACAGATGGGGCAATTACCTGGTATTCGTATCGCCAAAGAAGAAAACCCGTTTGAATGTAAAGCTGTGGCTTTTTAGGACCTTTGTCGGTGAAAGTCTCTAGAAATAAAAGTGTAGAAGGATAGGTAGTCATTTTCTCCTGTTTAACCTCTAGGGATATTCATTTAGAATTGAATTATTATTTATGTGGTGGAGGAAAAGGATTATAATCCGAAAAGTTCCTTTCATCATTCCAAAGGTTAGCGACTTTGAGGGGAGTACGAACAGGAGTAATATATTCCGATCAGGAAATAATTTAGTTGGAGCTCACAAAAAAATTAAGAAAATATATGATAATTGGAGTTAGTTGATGAAAAATGAAACAGTACGAACTAAGGATTTGGAGTGGAAGTGGAACTGCCCTCTCACCAGTCATATAAAAGGATCTGTAAAAGTTGAATAAGAAGTGTAATTAAGGATTTAAACAGAATTGTGAATTATAAAAACGTAATGTTAACCCCAGATGAATGGTCTGCAATATTGTACAAAATAACTTATATGGTAAATTCGAGGTCTTTATCTCCTATTAATTCACCCAACCCTTTGGACGAAGCAGTTTTTATTACGCCGAACAGTCTCTTATACGAGGAACAAAAAATAATGGACCAACTAGATGAAGCCGAATCTAGTAACCTTTGTAAGAGGTTCCAACTTATTAAAATAAAAACTGAAATCTTCTGGAAATTATGGATAATATATATGCCTCCTCAGTTAATGTTGAGGAAAGAAGGTTCAAAACGAGAGAAAATATTAACAAAGGTGATTATGTGATGGAAAAAAGTCTAAACCCCGGCGGAATTATGCTTAAAGGTTTCTGAAAAGTGGGCATTGCCACAAAAAGTGAAGATTAGGACATAAACGGCAGAATATGATGACCATATTTAAAAATTATGGTTGTTAGCTACAGGAAGGGAATTTTAACAACAGAAAAATCTTGAAGATAGATTATCTGATTAACTGCTATTTATTGAATTAATTTGTTTTATTGGTATCGGTGTTTTTTTCAGTATTAATTTATATCAAGTGCATGACGTCATTTTGTACTGATAAATCAAATACATATAATTTATCCAAGGAGGACTGGATCGACGTCACTCATTGTTTATTAACCTCAATTAATACTTGTTTTTCCTTTTCTTACTTTTCAAATATATGATATCGTCAGTGTACTTGATAATGCAGGAGATGTGACTCATTAAAAGTTTTTAACAAGTTTAATAAAATAAATATATATATAATTAATTTTTGTTTTATTATATCAGTGAACTAAGAAGTCAAATGGGACGAGTCCTAAAGATCACGGAACGTTCAATTTATATATGGGTTGTTTGCTCAAAATATATTGAATTAAGTAGATGGAGTAATACGAAACAGTTTATGGAATTATTGCAAAATAGATCATCCTGGCAACACTTTCTAATTTTAGTAGTACAAGCTTTATTTATCAGTAACGATAAGTTAACCATTTAAGTGATTTTTTATTTTATTTTGAATCGAACGTATATAGTACATTGAACAATTCATATGGTTCAAAAATAAATTTTTATTCTTATGATCCAATGTAGTCAGTTACTCGAGCAATTCTTGTAAAAATGTTTTTTTTCTAATTGATACTTATTTAAAGGCCTCTCTAACACAAAACATCAGATGTATTTTGTTTTCAGCTGTCGATTCCTTCGTCTCGCTTTATACGTCATGGCTATTTCATTGTTGTTTTTTAAAAAAATATTTATACTCCGTTTCCAAAAGAACAGGAATCAATTTTTTTATTGATCCGTTCTCGTCTGTATGATATATATATTGGCTATTTTATTATTTCTATGAATTTTTTTTTGGCTATCATACAGAAATACAAATGTGTAACTACTTTTTTAATAAAATATTACTATGCAGTGTTATAATACCGTATCGAATAAAATACTATGTAGATTTTAATACTTTATAATTCATTTTAAAAATGGTGAATAAATAACCATTACAGTTGTTGTCTGTGATATAAGAAGAAATAAGTAGGAGTTGGTATGCTTTATTATTTAACTGACTACCAGATGATTTCTTAACTTTTTCTGTTTCTTTTTCGAGGAAAAGTTGCATAGTTCATTAAAGGTAACGACGGGATTTAAGTACATTCATTCTTCCTTTTACATGAACGAATCCATTGTTATGAAAATTATAAAAATATGGTCACTCAAACGACTATAACCTCTAAGCTAACAGTCATAATGCAACACAATTATTATAAGTACTTTTTGAAGATTAGTACTAACGAAAATTATGTGGGTCAGTCAACAATTAATAATACAAGAGAACAATGAGGGGGAGGGGGAATTTTGTACAAATGAGTTGAAAACAATAATCTATTTTATACATAAGTGCAAAATCCAAAACTGATCTCCTTTTTTCGCTCAGTCATCTGAATTCTGAAATATCTTGTAATTTGGGACTATTATTGTTCACAGTTATTTTTTAGCCGTAAAACAATCCCCAAAATAAAACTTATTTAAAAGTATTTTTATGATTAAAAAATGTTTTTATTGATTCTGTATCTTGTTCTGAATTCGATATATTTCCATTTTTAGGCTGAAATATAGACCTTTATAACTTATTCATAATACATAGTAATGAAGAATATCATAGCTTTTATTGTAGAAAATACTCAATTTAAAAAATATGCATATTCAATCATTTTTGTTTCATTTTTTAGTGATTTAATTTAATTTGCTATGGTAAATAATGACCATATTCTCCACACTACAAAGAATTTTTTCCATAGCTTTTTTACAACCCTATTCGATGTTTATTTTTTAACAGGACCTCTACAATTATTATAGACGGGAGGAAAAGTAACCCTATAATGACGAAGATGTCGTCAAGGATGTTTTTTTGTTATGCCCATAGAAGAAATTAGCCATTAAAATTAAGCACAAATATGGTGGATGTGGTATTTTATTTGATGACAAACCCCATATAATTGATATGCATTAAAGTGCCAGGGCTCTGGAAGTAAATGATGTATTGAAGATTTTGTAAAGGGAAAGTGATATTTTGCATTATTTAACAGGGAGTTAGTTGTAAGGTTCACGGTTGAATGAGAAAAAATTGCTTAAACCTGATATTAATGTCTTATACGATCGAAAAAGAGATTATAATTTCCTAGAATACGGTGTATTTTATAGGCATATAGGCAACTCATGAGTGAAAAAGTGTTGGTCAATAAGATGACAAATCTGGAATTGAATGCTTAGTTTTTCTTTTCAATTTTTTTATTTTGTGTTGCTATTAGTGTATCTGAGATATCCATGTGTTGATATGATATATTTTTCTAACCTATTAAAGCAAAATATGATTGCGAAAGAAGATTTGAATCACTATAAATGTTACATATATTAATAAATGGCTTACGTAAATATAATAAATTTAACAATATCATATTGTCATAACATGAATATAATAAATAAGCAATAATCATCAAATTTAAATATTTTTAAATTGACATATGAAAACATTTAGAGTAGATGTTTAAATTAAAAAGAGTTCTCCATTTGTTTAGATCGATCTTCATTAATTAAATACGGAAAGAATTCAATGTTCTCTAAGAATTAGCACAAAAGAAGAGATCCGAAATACTTTATCCTTATAAAAGAGATTATCGTATTCATATATCTACTGGTATGATGACACCCTGAAAGTTTAGCCAAAAAAAGAAAACCAACCTAAGCTAAGCCTTATTCAAGAGTAGAGTCTATTTCTTCCTCAAGTGGGAATTTTATCCATCCATATATAACAATTAATGTATTAAAGAGTTTAAGCTATGACAAGATCAATTTACTTTCAGATTCAAATAAAATGCTGTGGATTGTGAAATATAAAATAAAGATATGTTATTTATGTACTAACCTAAGACCTATGATTATTATTCATTCATTAAGACCTCTAGAAGAAGACTTGTATGTTTCCAAAAGTTAATACAAAAGGAAGATAGATGGAACTAAATAAAGATACTTTTAATTTGATGTTCTATCTCAAGGGATGCTCTTATTCGGAACTCCGTCTTCCACGACTAACGACGGGATGAAAATTCATCGGAGGACAACAACCAAGCTTCATAAAAGAGTAGAGTGGACTCTTTTTTTGGGAAGGAGATGCCAGGATCGAAACAAAGATGAGATTCAGTCAGGATTAGTAGGGAATTGAAATATTTCAAATATAATTCATAATTACTATATTTGTAATAAGTGTGGTATGATATTAATTATTATTATTTATCACGGGGTATGACGTCATTATCCTAATAGCTAAATTCCAGTATTAATAAATATTAACAAATACCTGACTCTATTAATTTTACCCATTATATTTAAAAGGTCATAAAGGTGCCAGTTAGAATCGAACTAATAAACTAAAGGTTTCAATTTATAGCTAATATTGTAGAGTATATCATCCGATTCCACAAATCTAAACATAAATTCAATAAGCGACCAAATAAGTCTATAACCTATTTGGCAATTAATATTTATTAATAAAAAGGGAATTTCTCAATATCTTAAATTTTACTCAAACGTCAGTTCTAGTGGATCCATCATATATTATAACATTAATTAATTAGGAAATCGTAAATTATTTGTACTTCACCAAGAATATTATGTTAAATTATCTTAATAATTTACCGTCTATCTAGATAACATATTGTTTTTAATTTCCTTTAAATAAAGATATAAAGAAATTAGCAACATTTGTTAAAATTATAATATTGAAATGTAACGAAGGTATGAAACTATGATGTTTGTAGTGATAAATTGAGCAATTTTTTTCATTACTTTTATTAATTCACTAGCACCAAAAAATTATGATTTAAATATGTAATGGAGTGATTATACATAAAATAAGTTAACCGATTAAGGGTTAAACAATGAAAAAAAAAAAAAAATGGAATAGAAAATTCAAAAAATCATAGCATTAAATATAAAAAGCTATATTTTTAAGCAAAAAAAAATAATTTTCAGAAGCTTAAAATTTTTCTCTGTTTTTAAATGTTGACACTATGATAACATCTTATTAATAGAGCCTCTTTCAAAATGTTTACAGCTAATATATGTTTCTCTGTTGAGTTAACATCTCTCAATATACTGAATACCATCTCTGATTCCCAGTTTTCAATTGGAACATTATATAATTATAAGAAAAATAGTATGAATATTACTTATTCTAGATGCAATGTCTCGCAACTTGATGTATCCCACTTTATTTCTATAATCTCATTTAAACGGCTCCAGTCTTACTTATCGATACAATTTGTGCTACTGTTGTCACACTTGTAATCAAAGTAGTTTTTCTTTTAATGTTGTAACAGTTATTGGACTTTCCTTAAAATTTTGAAAAGTAAAGGTTAATTCATGAAGTATGTTATCCGTATTCATTACAATATTTGTAGACTATTAAGAAGTCTTTAACTGCTTCAAAATGACAAACTTAATTAATTAAACTTACTTAATTACTTTTAATTAAGATCCCTTACGTGTTGTAATAGTCACCGGAAGTAAGGGATTTGCAATAAGCACTTACATATGTTTCCTAATACCAGAATACAAGAAAAAATTATTATTTCCAAAATGAAAGGATTAAATTGTAGAAATTGTTGATGACAAAATTCAGCCAATCCAAGCTAACTTGAAGTACAGGGTTGTCAATTACTGGGCGATGCATTTCATAAGTACTATTTATACTGGTGTTTTCATTGCACTTGGAATCGCGAATAGGACGACCACATCATATCATCATGAATCAAACGGGCTTATTGAACGGTTCCACAGATCCCTAAAAATTGGGCTAGTTGCACTGATACTAGAAGAGAAAGAAAATTGTACGAATGTTCTCCCTATTGTTTTGTGGTGACTGAGGAATTCAGTACCATTGGATCAAGGATCTAAATATTCACCCTTCCAGTTACTTACTGGTCGCTCAGGATCTTTGGCCTCAGGATCCTTCGATTAGTTTCCTATTCCTAAGGCAGAGGATGATGTGGAGCGTTTCTTCGCGTCGATGGAGAAGGTGGCTCATGTTCTCCCACGAGTAACCCAGAGGAAACGTTCCACAATCATCTAAGCAAGGATAACTACGTTTTATTTTATAAGCCAACCAGAGAAGCTCTTTCTCCAACCTTCTTGGGTCCTTTTAAAATCCCGGAGAAATACAATCGTAATTTTAAATTGGACTTGGACGCCAAATTCGACAATATCTCCAAAGATAGACTCTGTCCTGTTTTCGGAATTACCAGGATCCTACCAGAACCTCCAACTGTGCACTGGTCAAGATCCATTTTTAAATTAATTATTGTTGTTTATCTTGCTTGATTATCTTTTGTTTATTTTCTTTTGGACTAGACATTAAAAAAAAAAATTATTTTCTTTCGTCTAAGGGGGGAAGAACTGTTGAAGTTTGATTTGATCAAGTTCTCCTCTTTCTTATTATTATTATTAATCTAGAATATAATCAGTAGATATTTGAACTCCAAATACTTAATATCCATATGTCTTGCACTTTCTTCGTACTCACTCATATACCCAACCCTAGCTATCGACAAACCTTGTATATCAAGTTACCTTGAGCCGATTAATGGAATTTAAGGGCGAAGCAAGTCACATCTATAATAATGAGAAATTCACCTTGTAAATTTTTATCTTGCATAAAGCAATATGCAATTCAAATCAGTATTTAAAATCTTCAACTTTTACGTTCTGAAATTGGGACCTAATGCGTTTGAGTGGCTACAGATATATCATTCTTCAAATTGTGAAGCTTACCATGTTGATTTTCGGTTTCTTTTTTTAACATGCAATTTTAAGGCAAAATAGATTTGAATGATTTCGTACCATTCAATAGGCCAAATGGAAGTGGTAAGAAGATTTTTGACCTTAGATTTTTTGAGTTTCTATATCACTTATCTCTTATTCTCCAGAGATGAAAATTCAATCATATATAAGGTAGAATCATCTGTGATTCGGTATACGAATATTCCTTCCAAATCCAAAGGATTAAAATTCCAAGCTCTTTTGCCGATCACGATGGATCCAATAAGAGCTATTGTAATCATGTCCGGACTTGAGTCATTTTTCATGGACTTGAACTTGATATTGTGTAAACTCAAAGCCAGGAAAACATAGAAAAGTTGGATAGAAATACAGTTCTGGGGGAAACTCAATCCTTTATCAATCTCGAAATCTCCATTATAAAATCTTTCTACAACGATACAATCAAGTCGGGCCTTGAAGAAGCTCCACTGTTTGCGCATCAAGATTTTAAATTGATTAAATTCAAGGAAACTATCCTTACGCTGAATAAATACGTTTAATATTAAAAGCATTGAAATCAAGTAAACAAATATCGTGCGCTTAGTTTTAAAATGAGTAACTGACGTCATATTAATTCAAGAATAATCAAGAAGGAAACATTACGTCACAAAGTAATGTAACTTAATTTTTTTTAAAACTAATTTTCAAAGCAATGGCTTATTTGTCATGACTACTAAGTGAACTCAGAGGTTAGAATACGACAGTTTAATACGTCAAAAATCGTCAAAAATCATAAAAATCTTTGAAGCTATTAGCTATGGACTTTTCTTGAAACTAAGTAACCGTACTCGTAAATTCAAATGGAAGAACCCCATTTTATTTCTTTTTATAAAGTTAACCTTTTTGCTATTGACAATGAAAAGTTAGGAAAATTCAATATATGTATATATGTTCGATGAGATTGAGCTAGCACATTTTTATTATCTCCGCCAACGAAGTTGAACAGAGGGTATGTTTTTGCATATGTTTGTTTGTTGGTCACAAGGATAACTTCGAAAGTTAACAATAGATTTGATCTTACTTATAAGGAACATTATTTATGGTCACAGTTAAAGGTAATTGGACTTTGAGAGGTAAAAGTCAAATGTCAAAGTCACACAAAAGGTAAAAAATACATGATCGACCATCTGTTTTTGAATAAATTAATATACAGAACTACAATTATCTCTTAAATAAAGAAATTACTGACTCAACATGCTGACATCATCACTACAACAAACAATATTGACATTATCTCCGGAGCAAATTGTTATTATTATAATTAAGTTTAGAATAAAATTCATACTGCTTTTCGACAATAATTTTCTACAGTAACGATAGATTTATTTGCTCTTTGTGACACACAAACCTTACATAACAAATATAAAAGTATGAATCCAATATATATCAAATTTAATTAAATTGAATCAATTCATAAAACATTTGTTAGTTTAACATAGAGAATAAGTCATATTTAATTAATGAAAAACGACCATAGACCAAGGTTTGCTGTCTATCGAGTGCCCATTCTCAAGCATGGATTAATGCACAGGCTTTCCTAGGCTACAGCTTAGGGGCTCCACGTGTGAAGGTGCCCTTGAATTGGTCACACTATTTTTAGAAATGTAATTGTATAAAAAGAATGTACCTTTATTCGTCTGTGGGGTGATAAACAAGCAAAAAAGCACTGATTCGGCAAACATGGGTAACTTCTATCCAATTAGCTCATTGATTTATCATTCTTCTATCACAATTCTGTCACCTGATGTTGGAATCTGGCTACCAGCATATCCGATTAGGCCTATAATCATAAATAGGATTACATCAAATGGATTTTCCCTTCACAAGAATAAGGTTTTCTCCCTGCGCCGCATAGGAGGGTTTTTTCCCTTTGGTTACCTCTACCTCGCATACGAGGTTTTTTTTACGTACGTGTTGTACTTTAATTATTCCTTTGTTTTCCCCCTTTTTACATTGTAATCAACAACAACCACGTGTTTGCGCATCATTTCGTAAGTAATCAATTACAGTCCATTGTATGTTTGTCATCCTTGCTTATTGAGAGAGACTTTAATAATAAAACCTATCAATTTTGCAGTTGAAAAATGTCCGTCAAGAAACTCAGTGGCGCTCAGAAACGTGAAGTGTAGTGTGAGAAACGGACAAGTAATTATTAATGAAGATTCTAAAGCCAACATGGTATTTTAAGTCAGACGGTTATGAGAGTAAAGATGTGGAGGCGGGGGATGACACTCTCCCCGACAACCACTACCTTGTCCTTGGTTTTGCTTGAAAATGAGGAGTGTCCGACTGTGTTCGAGTGTTAGACCGAGGGATTGAGCACAGAACCGGCAGCCACAGCGGGTTGTGCTTCTAGTGTCCATGATGTGCTATATTTCCCTAATCCCTCCAGGAATTTTTTACTTGCTACTGCAGAGAGTGAATAAGACGGCAACAATCCTGCTAACGTTATCTGGAGCTCAGATCCTGCGTACTGGTAGATAATTGAGGAAGATATGAGGAAATGCTTGATTAAAAGGGGACCTGAAATATGTTAAAATAAAGATGCAGATGAGGCTGTATCTGAAGGACAACAGAAAGATAAAAAAAGTATACTTTTCTAAAACTTTGTTTACAAGAAAACTGGCAAATAGCAAAACTGTGGAAAGATAATGGTTGCTGTATTCCCCCTCAAAAGTATCTGTTTTTTGTTTCGCATGCAAATTATTCAGTGACAGTAATTTTCAGTCAGCTTTCACTTCTGGATATAGTAACTGGAAGAACGCAACTGTGCGCCTCCCTGAACAAGAAGGATAGAAGAGCCACAAAAAGACCATGGTAGCCTATCTTAAACGCTATGCTGATGTTAAATACACTGGAAGTAAAGAAACAGTTTGATAATGAATGGGAATACTGGAGAGAAGTTTTAAAGAGGGTGGTTCCAGTGGTTAAGTTTTTGGGTGAGCAAGGACTACCATTCAAAGAACACAGTGAATTTTTTGTACATGCTGATACCGGAAATGACATAGGATTTCTGGAAATCATCGCTGAGTTTGACTCATTTCTATAAGGCCACAATAAAGAATATGACAATGCTAGTACCTTCCTATTTGTCTTCAACAACATGTTTTGAGCTTATTGAGCTGATAAGGAAGAAGGTACTTGCAGAGTTCATCAGGCAAACAAAAGTGGCAAAGTACTTTTCAATAAGTATCGATTCCACGCTGGATGTGACCCACCTAGATCAACTGACATTTATCATAATATATGTGTCGCCTGTTGGCAGGATTGAGGAGCGTTTTATTAAGTTTCTGCCTATTCAAGGTCACTCAGGAGAGTCACTCTGCCGCTCTGTTCTTGGTGTTTTGCAGGATATAGGTATTGATAAAAATAATTCCAGAGGCTACGATAATGCCGCCAATATGTCCGGTACTTACTGTGGCCTTCAGTCACGCATTAAACAGATTAACTGTTTGGGTAAATGGGTAGCGTGCACTGCACACACAATTAATTTAGTCGTGGTTAAGAGTGTTAATTGCTGCCTCTTGACAGAAGAATTTTTAACTTCGTACAGACACTTTTTAATTTTTCCTCCAAATCCCAATCCCATTGGCAGGTTATTACAGCGGGCTTAAAGCCCAATGACACCACAGAATATAAGCTTTAAAAAGTATGTCGGACACAATATGGTCAGTACACGCACAAGCGACAAAAGTGCTGCATCGGAACTATGCAAGGATCCAAGAGTCCTTGCATAGTGATGACTCCAGCCAAAATCTTAAACTCGAAATGAAGCAAGGGCACTCTACATTAAAAAGGCATACATAAAGAATGCATTCCAGTGCAGTATGTGGAACATAATACTGCAACGTTTCCATAAGACCAGTACTGCAATGCAAAATGCTGTCTATTTGATCAGGTCATTGAGGGATTATCTAGTCATCCTAAGTGATAATTTTGACAACTTTGAGAGTGGAGCAAAAAATATGTCTCCGACAGTGTCCAAACAATATACAGCGGACACACACAGATACAGACGAAGAAAAAAACAAACAAATGTGGTAACTGAACCGGACTATGAGCAGTCGGGCCGTGACAGGTTCAGAGCGACAATGTTCATTGCCGCCATAGATCGTATCCTTGTCAATGCCACTGGGAGCGCTCATTTTCCAAACTTAGACTTGTGAAGAATAAACTGAGATGCACAATGGGCCAAATCAGACTCAATCACCTGTCTTTGATGAGCATCTTAGAAAACTGAATTTTGACTGGCTTCATCAAAGACTTTTCATTCAGGAAAACACGAAAGAGATCCATGGGAAAATAAGTTGTGTGTATTTACTGGGCTGCAATTCTGTTACATTGCTGCCACATACACACACAGGTTTTTTTCTGCTACTGTATTATGTTTTTTCTTGAAATTGTACTACTCTGACCCACAGCTTGATTTGTGCATGGGGGCCCGTGCTGCTGCTGCAGCAGATGTGTCTTGGTTCAGAAAGCTTAATGTTTGTTAAGCTTGCTGCTGTACTTTCAATGGCTTTCTGTAGTATTTTTGTTACAAATAAAAAGCTGTTATATAAATAAGTGTTAAATCACTTTTTTCTGGGAGAACATGATGCAAAAGGGGAGAAAAAATAGCATAGGGGCTCATGACTACCTTAATCCTCCCTTGCCCATTCTAGACTCTAATGTTTTTCAGTGTTTGTAATGTTGTTCTAAAATATTGATGGGAAACTATAACGCAAGGCTCTAATTGTTTATCATCTCCCTTATAATGAGGCTAATAGAAATACAAGGTTAGACCATCATGCAGTTGGGCTTGCTTGAATTTTCAATCCGATGTATTGAACCGATTGCTGGGCAAGACAGGCAGATTTTGACAAAACACACAACCACTTATAGTCTATGACGTCAATATTGCTAGAAGTTTCGATTTAATATATCGTACTGGCTGTTGTGCAGGAAAAACAGATTTTGACATAACACGCAACCACTCATCTACTATAACGTCAATATTAATATTGTGTTGGAAGTCAAACAAATGTCCTACATGTGTTATGGTATAACCTCGTATTTCTATTAACCTTGTCTTATGTCTTGAATTATAGGGTGTAAGTGATGTTCTAATTTTTGAAATTCAATGTGACAATTGTGGGACTAAAGTTACAATAAGATTGGAAGTTTTAATGCTTATTGAATTCTAAAGGTGAGTAAACTTCAATGATGTCATCATACTAAAAAAATTATGGAAATCAACATAATCATTTACTTTCTATAGTTCACGAAATCCAATTTTTTAAATATATGCCTAACATGTCTACTATTTAATCAATCTGATGAGTTATGTCAAAGTTGGTTCTAATTTTTTGATATTCTTAAGTAACTGATTAATAATTATTAGTAATAACAAACATCTTTTAAAGAAAACATCAAGATTAATTGGAACTAGATAAGTTATAGTATAGTTTTTTAAAGGAACGTAGTATTCGTTTCATTAAAAGTAAGTCATAATCTATTCTATTAATATTTTTATCAAGGGTGTGGAGTCGGAGCTTTTCTTTGGTGGGGTTGAAGTGAGAAAATTTGTATCGACTCCGACTCCGGCTATTCTTTTTTATAAATACACAAAGTAATAAGTTATTCTATATTTATGCTCCGTTTCCAAAAGAACAGTAATACAACTTCTTGCTGATCTCTCGTCGTTTATATAATATGTGTTGGCCATTTTATTATTTCTATGAAGAAAGTTTGCCTATCATACAGAATTACTGGTGTATAATTGCACTTTTTATAATATGTTACTAAGCCATATTATCATACAATATCGAATAAAATACTATGTGGATTTTAATAACATGTAATTTATTCCGTGATGCATAGCAAGATTTTACATTAATCGTATTGAAGAAGGTATTGATTAAGTATACAAAATTTGCATTTGTTAATTCATTGAAAAACTTGACAGCTAAATCTACGTTACATCTTTCCATTGGTTTTGGATTGATGCCTTTATGATTGAGCGGATGAACATAACGAAATGAAGATGACATTTCTTCCTTGTATAATTCAATTACATTATTCAAACTGCACCAACTGTTTTCCCATTAAAATCTTGGTATTTTAATATCTTTCAATTCAGAAAGTTAGTGTAAAATGACTTGAATAAGTTAATTGTGTCAAACATAGGAAATATGTTATAAAAGGGAGTATTTTTGGTAAATTTGTGAATAACAAAACTTTTTTCCTTAACACATTTAAGCTCTTCCACGAACATCCTATTCGTCGAATGTCCATCACAAATTGATGTTATAATAAAAAAACAAGTTCAGTGAGATTTTTAATACAAATCCAAAACCCCGTGTTGATAATCGATGAACATATTTTTATTAGAGGAACCATGCAAACTATATCAATCGTGATAACTAGAAGTTACTATCGTAACCATGAAGCAAAGAATGTTTTAGAGTGTTTCGTTGTTCTTCATTCCCGAAAAACTTTCCATTTGAATGCTTACAGCAATGATAACTATATATTTCATCAAATATGATATTTATGATTACATCTTTAGAACATAGATTTTTAATTATCCCTCTTAAATAGACTTTTATATGTTCAGTAAACTATTTTTCCAGAGTTAAACAAAATGAAAATTTTCAATTGGGGGAGGATAGTTCCAAGACAGAAAGTGGATCTCAAAATAAATTTGAAAATATAAACAATTACTAAGAATTCAAGACTGTATAGCCTACATTTCACCAAATCGGATTATATTACATATTCCGTAGACCAAAGACAGGGCAGGGGTTGTCTATTTAATATGTAACTGGTAATAAGGTAGGGTTCTCAGGGGCACAAGCTCAAACGAGTTCCTAGCTTTGCGTAAAAGACCAAATTACTTTAAAATGAGAATATACAAGTAATTCAAGGATTAACAAATGTACTCAATTGAATTACTTAACTTTTCAGTAGACTAAAAAAGGATGCCCTCCCTTCAGTGTGGCCAAACCTTCCGTTCTACCTCTCTTCTCCTTTGTCTTTTCGTAGACCTACCTGTTGAAGACAAGGTCAAACATTCAATACGATTTCTAATCACACTCAGACTTATCACACTTAAAGGACACGTTGGTCCAAAATAAATTGAGAATTAAAGTAACTACCATCCTCTTCACAACTGCTGTATCCGTATCCTAGACTAATGAGCATCCACTAGTGTCCTATAACTCCATCTCTAAAACGAGACTGAGGAAACCTTGGAGCTCAAAACGTTTGGGGAAGAAGAGGCGCCGTTAACGAGCTTTACGATAAATTGTTACTTGAAACATTACCTTGGGGGCTCATAATCATTAAATCTCCCAAATTGGCCCTTATTAAGCTGGAAGTAACAGAAAGTAGGGACCTTCATATTATGGCTAGCCTCAAAATCCAAGAAGACCTTACCTTTCAAATTTTTCATGAGGATCATACGCTAATCAATAGTTCAGTATCTTACTGTAAAGGTTAATGCCATCAAATCAGTAACTGAAGTACTCAACATTGCTGTGTATTTAGGATCAAAAGAGTTCTGGAATAATGAAGATACTTATGAAATCATCATAAGCTTATTGAACAAATTACTTGCATCCCCAGACTCGGAGATGATTCATTCTTAAAAATTGTATTTAATCATAGAACAGATAACATTACTCTTCGAGAAACCAAACAGAAGGAGAGTTTCACCTTATATTCTCTATGTTTGTATTCTGTGGCAAAATTCTAGTACGACCTATAAATCAAATCTTCAAGATGAATTGCCTTACAGTTCCATGCCCCAAGTATCTTAGATCTCTGTCAACTGCAGTTAGGGTAGAGACTGGACTACCGTCATCTATAGTTAAATATCTTGTAACAAGGATCAAACACCTTAAAAGCAGAGAGCGTAATGTCAATCTTATAATCGAAGAGTTATACTTCGCAGAAAGTGTCGAGTTAGTGAAAGGTAAGTTCTTTGGCTGCAAGAACAACCAAACAATTAAAACGGTCCTTACATTTATCATCAAATCCGTAGAAGGAAACTACATGGATGTGGTAGCACATATATTAGTTGTCAAATTAAACGCTGAATTCCTCAATTATGAAAATCCTCTATCATATCGGATTTATCGTTGTGGCTGTATTAGTTATAACCATTCAATCAACAGGAAGTTCTTCACTCATTTTCTTTGTGGTATTGAGCTCAAGACTTCAATTACTCACCCACACAACAATAGAAAAATTCATCTCTTTTTCGACCCTGGACACAAATTTAAAAATATTTATAACTGCTTTCATAAGAAAGAATACTTCATCATTCTCCTGAATCGTCTCAGAGTTAAATCATCATCGCACCCTAACTTTGTTCATTTCAAATAACTCTATTAAAAGATTCAAGAAAGAGCTCAGAAACTATAATCGAAGCAATAGTTTATACTGTCTGTAATCAAGGTCTGTACTGGGAAAGTATTCTTGGCAAGATTTCACAAATTTTCTTCAACGTCACAGTGAAAAATTTGGTTTCTCAACTCAATGGCAACATCTGACAGGAAGGCAGAAAAATATCAACTGAAAACAAGCTCAAATCTAGAGAAGTTGCCAAACTTCAATGTTTAAATTATGAACATTAATTTTTCTGGTGTGTGCATATATTTTGGAAATAATTAATGTAAACTATGTTGGTGATATATTGCAGCCTATTTAGTCTTGAATTCTTATTAATTTTCCTATTATGTATAAATATTTTTAGATTTTAACTTAAACAATCTGTATTAAAAAAACCGTATTAATATATTTTTATTAAAAAAATAATATATTTCTGAACTACTTCTTAGTTAACCTTTGGAACATACGTTTTCTAGTCTGTTGTCCATGTACTCGAGACATCCACGATAAAACACACGACGTGCATTAATATCACGCCAATTTTAGACCTCCATTGAGATTGAAAGGAAAAAAGGATAATGATTGAATCCTTTCTATACCTTTAAGCCCAGTAGCGAAAAGAGGACCCACATGTTCAATAGCTAAAAAGTGTCTTGGTGAACACAAACTTTTTTTTCCGTACTGTTTAATTATTATTTAGAGATCTAATTAGGAGTTATCTAATATATTTAAATTTTACTTTTAAGGAGATGCTACTTCAAGATTTGGAAGACGAACTTAGCTTAGGTAGACAAGATATTTTTTAACGACCATTTTATCCAACCTTTATAAATAAAATAACAATTTTTGATATATATATTAAAGTTTTATTAATTACAGAATTTATTTTTCAAGATGGAAGTAAAAGTTTCACTTTTTATGTAAACAACAACGACTAAAAATAATAAGATTATACATTCATTGTATTAATAACAGTCATAATACATATAAGTTAATATTAAGGCCCTCGACAATCATCCTACCTCAAGGATGTACGGGAAAAACAAAAAATAACTTTTTCTCCACAAGAGAAAACTATGACAAATGTACAGACCGATTTCATAAGGTAATACCTCATTACTATCAAAAAGTTACATAGTGAAAAAATTACAATAATAGATAAGCTCTCGAATGAGAATAAATTAATAACTTTAAGCTACAATGAATATTCTAAAGGAAAAAATGGTATAACGAATTTTTTATACGACAATATTAATAACCATAATTAACATCATGATATATGATACATACTGGATGAATTCACGTGTTTCTTTAGATATCAACGCAATAAATTTAAATATTATGCCAAATTATATCGTTTAAGGACAGTTAATTCTAGTTCATCAATAAATTCATTAACTTTATGAAACCTTATCTATAGAGTGAAGAGGAATGTACTTTATTGTATTTATTATATATTATATTTAACAATTATAATTTATAGAAATATATTAATAAAAATCACATTTATATTATCTAATTAGAAATTGTAGTTTTGTAGTAAAATACGTTTATCTTAAATTTAAATAATTAATACTTTTTAATATTTATTTTTTGAGAAATACATGAATGCCTAGAAAAAAAATTAAATAGTTTGGACCACATACATAAACTACAAAGATATTTCAAGAATTATTTACAGTTATCGACATTAGTTCATTGTATAATTACACATTTTTACTACATTTATTAATATGTGTAGGAGACGAGAGTGCAAAATTTAGCAATTTTATCCCCAATTGAGGTAATCTCTTACATATAATATTTAATACGCCACCGATCATTTTTTCACAAAGGAATTATGTAACTCTACCATATAATTTATTTTCAAACCGGTTCTTTAACGAATGTTTGATTATTGAATGATTAAACATTATTTGATTTGAATACTTATTTTGGAAAAGTTTCGCAAAAGTGTATTATTTATTTTGTTTAACGCTTAGATAAAGATCTCAGACACATTACTAAAAAAATATTCAATTACATGAGATATAACTATATCATTTTGTCGTTTAAAGTAGTGCCTTCAAATTCTTGTCACGGATAGCTTTTATGTTCCGACTCCAGAGTCTCTTCAATTAACTTGTAGATTTTTTAAATACATCCTACGTAAGTAGAAGGGTTTTATCTATTATTTGTCCAGCATACTTCATACTGGTTATTGACCCTGAAGTCGTCCACAAAATAGGATCATATTTATTCAAGTTGAATTAATTTGATTTTTTCAGTTTATTTTAAAGGTTTTGATATAATTGAACAATGTCTCCTTCTAAGCAGATGCAAATGCCAGAAAGTGCTTTTGGAAAGACTGCAATTGCTAAAACTTTTATTTGTCAGCATTTTAATTCATTTCCAGAGTCAAGCGAGTTCTCAGAAATATATAAATTCTTTATGTTTATGTAATATCCTCCAAATTACCTCCAAAACAACTCAAAATACCTCTGAGTAAAATTGAACACCAAGCTTCTCTTTCCCAAAGAAAATAACAAGTTGATACAAACTTTCAGCATTTCAAAAATGAATTATTTTTTTAACATATCTTGCTTACAATTAATAAAAAATGCATTTAATCAATAAAAAATCGAGTAAAATGAAGGACCTTACTAAGAAGTGAATACCTTTTTTATTTTTTCTTTATGTGTATTGTATCCTAGGTTAAGTTTAAGAATATACCTTAAATTTTAATTTAAAAGAGTTCGATTTTTATTAATTTTTGGTCAATCTTTTTTTTTTAATAATTTAAGAATTTTCATATAAAAAGCTAGTTAGGCTGTGTGACAATATATTGCCATGTTATTATAGGCAGGAAAATTGAATTGTTAATACTTCTATCAATTAATCAATTATTTTGAATATGAAGCATCTATAAACTAGTTTTAATCCCCTAACATCTAGATTTTTAATCATATTAGTATTTATTTTTGTTGAATTACTCATTAAGAGTTTAAATTTTTTCACGGAATATTATCGCAATCGATATTTAATGCAACCTAACCAGCTTATTTTATGAAAATTCCAAAATTATTAATAACACAAAATTGACCAAAAATAACCTATTTTAAATGCATTTAAAAAAAAAAATTAAAATAGAAGATTTATTCTAAAACTTCAGCTAGGATATAAAACACTTAAAGAAACAATAAAAAAGATATTCACTTCTAAATAAGTGTTATAATTTTACTAACTTTTTTAGGGACTCTATAATTGATGGATCATACTATCACTAAAATATAAATTTTGGCCATTATTTATTGGAAATGACAATCTTACATTCAAAAATCAATGGTTTGGATTAGAAAAGATAGGAATAGACAACACCACATAATTATAGCACGTCTTTGAAAAGATAATTAGTTTCAGTGCCTCCGACTCAGAGAGACTCCATACAATCCTTGGGAAGGGTTAGGATCCGAAACGAGGAATAACCCGTGAAGGAAATATTAAAGGAGTTAAAGGAATATATCTACTATAAAAACACCGTATTTCAGATGAAATCTTTTCCTTCCAACATGGAGTTGGTAATACAGACAACGAATAAGAATCTCAATATTTGTGTTCCCAGCTTATGAGGAAGGTTTCTCTTTCTAATTTCTATTGGTGAATGTTAAAGGGGTGGTTGCTTAGTTAATTGTGTATTACGAAATTAAATATTGTCACAACACCTTGCAGATAACATATCTTTTTAGTTTGCTAATGTCTTTTAAAACGTTTTTTTTTTTTTGTAAATTCATAATTTAATTTAAATAAAACTTTAATACCTTTCTGTATTTTTTTATGTATCCAGAGTGTACAATATATTTTACACAAACTCTTATTCAAGAAGTTGTGTTATACTCTTATTCACATCGACTATGAGTATTTATAATAAATTAAACTAATAATTTTTTATTTGTTAATAACTTTTTGCCTTGAAAAGTTTAAATTAAATTGAATATGACTTGAAACTATAATCATCAGAATCCCTTTGACTTATAATTGGTAAAAAATATTCATTTCCTAATTTTTTGAAACTAAATCACGGTATCTATTTTTAGCTATTTTAGTAGTCATACTCTGAAACAAATAAACATCAGAACCGACTTAAGTTCAAAGCTCTTAAAGTCAGTGGGTTAATTGGATAACGGCACAGAGACTTTTTTGAGAATGCTACAAGGGAGTTAATATTTATGGTTGTGCTTAGAGCTATGTTTAGCTAAGATATCCATGATGGTAACAACGAATAATTCATTTTATTTTAGAACTCCAAGGATTAATTGAGTATCAGTGGGATTCAATGATCAACTGATGAGCATTTCTTTAATCAGCAAAACTATATTGGGAAAAGTAAAGAAATAGTTTCTAGCTTTTACATTTATAATTAAAATAATTGCAATTTAAATATGACTTGCTAGGGCCTGTACGAGACTTAGTATATGAAATTCAAGTCAACACTCTTAGATATTATATATCCTCCGTTATTCGCTACTTTACTCCCTTGGGTCCATCTTCCAATTAAGGGTACCACCTGTCCTATCTAAATATGGTTACTACTTAAGATTGCTATAAATAACTGTTAATCAATATTTTTTTAAATATTATATAACCCCTTTTTTAAACACTTTTCTTTAAAATTATCAATCAAATGTATATTTTTAGATATAATTATAAAAATTAGTACAGTTTTATTATTCTTATTAAAATTCATAGTCAAAATGAAGTAATATAAATTCCCTAAAAACCTTTGCCTTAAATTTGTAACATTATTTTAAAACGGAAATCGATCGTTATTCAAGAAATTGATTATGAAGTTTGGACTTCCTACGAGATTTTAGTCAACTTGATTATGCCGACCTTTGTATATCATTATTAATAAAACAAAGTTGCACTTTGGGGGGTATGGGGGCGTCCATTGTGTTCAATAAAAGCTACAGTGAGAATAAATGTTTATCTTCATTTAGTCAAATAGTCTCAACTCATGCTTCCTTCAATCTAAAAGGATGTTCCATTAATTAGGGGATTTCATAATGGGCCATGATATAAAATTTAAGTAATCAGTGAGTTGAGACTATTTGACTAAATGAAGATAAACATTTATTCTTTCAGAAAAAATCTTGCTAATAATGCATTAACAAACTAAAAATTATTTATTATCTGCAAGGTGGTGTGACTCACTGTAGCTTGGGCAAATATAAGTATTGACGGTGCTAGCATCGCACAAGATGACTATTTTGTTCCCCCGTTGTATGCTTGAGTTATTATTTATAACTTATAAGATTTATAGTTATCTTTTATACTTTTATTTCTATTATAATTATTTATTATTTTCATATTTGCAAATTTCAATATTTGTAACTTGTAAGTTAGTTATAATTATAATTTATAAATATGCCATCGTCTTGTATTGCCCCTTAGGTGATCGAAGGAAGTATCATTGCGATTTCCTTCAAATGAAAGTAGTTAGTATATGTCTTAAATGAAATATTGTTCTGAGAGGAGAAGATGTCAATGGTTCACTCTGGAAAATATCACCATACTCAGATATGTGAAAAGCACTTCAAACCAGAAAATTTCCTAGATCCAGGGCAAACTCTAGTTTCCATCGGAGGAAAAGAATATCGACATTTGAAACAAGATGCAGCCCCATCCTTTTTCCTTGGTCACAAGCAAGTAAAATCCATTTGAGGAAAATCATCGTTTGATCAACATTTGAAAATGGAGTAAGTTTAAGGCTTTTTGAATATTGCTAAGAAATATTCATTCTTACCCCTATACTTTTTATAAAATTAGCGATGACAACAGCATTGAATATGACTCCTTATCAATACTTGGATGTATTTGAGGAGGAGGTAAAGACTGAGAACATCAACGAGGGTATTTTAAGTCCAACTCAAAACGAAGATGACCAATTAGATCCGTTGAACACAAATTATCAATATGTTCGAAATACCTGCACCAAAAAGACCTCATTCGAACTATGTTATCGATCCAAATCATCATTAATAATCCATCACATAGATGAATAAAATACTATCTATCCTAGGATATTCTTAAGAAATATACTATAATTGTATTTTAAATCAGCGACTGTGGTTTTGTAAAATAAAAAAGGTGAATTTTTTTAGTACTTTATTATTTTAATCTTTGACTAAATATAATAATTTATACCCATTGAATAGAAGAGGCACCATGCTTCAAAAATATTATTTAGTAATAGATAAGAAAGATATATAAAAAAAATTATTCAACTACAGTTATACAAACTTTATTCATATTTTTATTTATTAATAACCTTTTCTATATACTACAAATCGCCTTCCATATGATAAATGATAATCTTACTATGAATCTTAGGTTAAAAAATGGTCCTTTCCATTTTTATCAAATATTTGAAGAACTGTTGGAATCCTCATCGTCACTTTCCTGATGCACTTCATTTTCCTAAGTTATGAAATTGTATGAATAGTGTGGAAATCAGTATATTTTTAAGTAATTTTCAAAAATATTATAATATTCAAACAAGACATAAATTAACTAATTTTAAATTAGCCAAAGCCAATGGCTTCTAAAATAAATAATTGCATTTTTACTTCTAACTTAATTATAAGTAAATATTGATTAGATCAATCGAAATGTATTCAGGATACAAAAATAGATTTAAAAGGAACCTCAGGATATCATTATGTATGGATTAAATGTTAACGTTAAAATAATTGATTCCATTGAAATGAAATATAAATCAAAATGCTATAAAATTTTCAACAAAATATTAAAAAATAGTTATTTCTTCTATTGCACAAGAGATCAGAAGTCTCCGATAACCATAGGTTTTAGATTTATATAAATTGTATGAAAATAAATTATTTCTTTATTTATATATGTTGAATGTTGTCGTTTTCTTTATTAAGGAGCTAGAAAGTAAACATTCCTCAATAAAAATTATCTTGACTTTTATAGAAGAAATGTTGGTAACTTTCCTCAACTACGTGTCAATGAGTTATATATGAATGGACTTTATTCGTATTATCTTAAAAGATCCTGATCCGAAGGGATGATAGCTCTTTGTTATTTTGGTGAATCAGTCCTTGGTCACTAAAGAAACAGATTCCGAGGATTACATTTCATTGACATTAGCATATAAATGAGAATGAGAAGAACCAGTCCATACTCATCCAGACAGAGTGTCTAGATGAGTATCTTCTGAAGATACTTGGAAAACTGAGTCAAGGAGACGAATAGATGGATTCGTTTTAATAGATTAAAATCTAAATTTTAATTTAAGGACAGACATGGATCTTCCGTTTATGAGGTCCTTGGCATTCTTATTTGTATTCATCTCTATTGGGAGAGGAATCTCAGTCATATTGCTTCCACCTATGAATTTCGTTTGGTGATGAGGAAAATTATTTTTGAATGTTACTTCTATTTTTCATATTTATCAGACTTGAGTCATGTAGAGTGATTGGACTCTTCAGAGCCGAAGGAAGATTTTCAATTATTTTGAGGCCATTGGTGTGGCTAAATTCGAGATCATTACTCTGGCTGGAGTTAGCAATGAAGATTCCATAACCATAACATGTTTCTGGTTTTCGAGAATGAAATCATTAAGATTTCCTCCCTTTGTTTTCTTTTATATTGGGAGAGCCTCGATGGACGTCAACGTTGCATGTATTTTTTTTAATAGATGTTTGTTCATTGCCAGACTTGCAGAGAGTGTGACCAAATTTAAAACATCTGGAAATATTTTCCTTACCCCTTCAAATTATAGTTTAATTATTAAATTTCTAAGAGGTGGGTAAGTCTTTTTGAATCCCAAATGCCTAAAAAAGGAGATCACTGCCTCCTATTTCCTATAATAACAATAAATTATAAATGCAGAATATTGAAATATTAGATAGATCCAACTAATATTATCTTGTTATTACATGAATTTATTTAAATATGTCATAACATTAAGTTGCTAAACACAAGCCAGTTTATTAAAAAAGATAATCACCCCTCTTCTTCATGTGGAAGTTGCTATATACAATTGTGCACATGATAGATATATCTCAACGGTTGAGATCTAAACAATTATTAATAATAAAGTAAATGTCAAAATCATAAAATTAGACAATAAATATACTTAAAAAAATGTTAGAATTAAATCCACCGTAAAGATTTAGTGTAAAAGCTAATTATGTAGTTTTATGAGTTTTCTGAACAACATTTCTTGGGCGTATCTACCATAACTAATCCTTAAGGGGGAAAAAAGGTATATTTATTGACTTTGTAATATTGCAAAAGCCTAATGATCGTACCCAAGTCTTTAAGTGAAGAAACTAATGTCAGACAAACTAGTTGCGAACCATCCAAAGTTACTACTCACGTTGTTGGGACCATTTAAGCACTTGTTTTTGCCATTTAATGAGTTGTGTATCATAATTCTTGATAATTTTAGCTAAAGTAGGATAATATTTTATGATTAGATTTGAAAAAAAAATGAATACTTACTGTTAGATGGTACAAAATTTAGAGTTCCATTTAGTAATTTGTTGTGGATGACTCTAAGCATTTCTATAAATGATATCATTACCAACATCCTCCATTAATTAATGATGGTTCCACGGGAAGGGAAGAATTTACCCGTGTATTTCTTCATAAATTTTTTGAACGTAGGATGATTAGGAATGGATAAAGTTATATTACATGCAATAAACAACTTTGTAAGATCAAAGTTAAAGTCACACTTGATGTATTCATCGTTAACTTGATTTTATAGATGAATAACCATACTCGTGTTATGAGATGAGGATAGTTAGTGGCGTGTAATTCTAGACAGGGGACTAAAGGCACATTTATATCGATAAATCCGGCAAGCCATCTGTTTCTTATCCGGTAAGTATTTCGTAATTTCTGGTCTTCCGTTTCCAGAAATCCAGACAGAAGGCGACGTTATTTTAGGCATCTTATTCAGTTCTCTATCGACTATCAGCATTTTCTATTATATTAGTATTGAATAATAAAGGCGGGAATGATAATGTTCTTGATAGAAGATTATATTATTTAATCAATGATGCCATAAGTATTTCTTCTCTTCTCCTCGCACGCTTTTGTATTCTTACCAAAATTATCAATCTTACTATTTACACTATACAGCAACATTTTTGCACGCAGGCTGAAATCCACATTTATTATTTTTATTAAAGCCGTAGAACACGAAAATGACCAGTAAAACTTTCAACCTCAACAGGTTTGGTATTTAAACCTTTTTTTTAAATCAAGATTTAAAGGTATAACTCTGATTCAGTAGCATATTTTGGCATAAAAGACCTATATAGATGAAAATCAAGGTAAATAACAAATTGATACATACATTCAGCATTTGAAAAATTAACTATTTTTCTAACTTATCTTGATTACAATTAATAAAAAATGTATATAACTAATAAAAAATCAGTATAATGAAGTACTTTGCCTAGAAGCGAATATCTTTTTTATTTTTTCTTCAAGTGCTTCATATCCAAGCTGAAGTTATAGAATAGACCTTACATTTTAATTTAAAATAAATTTTATTTAAAAAAGGTCAATTTTGATTGATTTTTGGTATATTTTGTTTTAATATTAATTAAGGAAATTTATAAAAAAAAGCTATTTTGGTTGTGTAACAATATACTACAATATTATTGCGGGCGGCAAAATTGAGTCGGTAATATATCCATCAATTAATCTATGATTTTGAATATGAAGCATCTATAAACTTGTTTTAATCCCTTCATGACTAAATTTTTAATCATATTAGAATATATTATTGTTGAAATAATGTAGAGTTTTTTTTCACGGAATATTATCGTAATCAATATTCAACGTAACCTAAGCAGCTTATTTTATAAAAATTCCGTAATAAATATTAAAACAAAAATAGATCAGCAGGAAGAAAAATTTAATTAAAATTTTATAGTAATGTATAAACATTATGGAGGAAGATAAGATGTTGATATGATGACAGATTATTGCTGGAGCATAAAAAAGATTGTATTGAAGTTGAACTTGCAAAAAAATTACCATAAACTATTAAATAAAAATGTATTTGCATATTAAAATATCTGTATTCTTTTGTAAAATTATATTTTGTGCTGCTATTAGTGTATCTGAGAAATCCTTATTTTCAGATGATAGATCATGGTAACCTATTAACTCAAAATATAGTTGCTAAAGATGATTTACAAAGTGATGAATGATATATATATATTAATAACTGATAAACTGTTGAATTAATCAATAACTACTATATATCTATGAACTTAAACTATAGTTTTTACAGGAAAGGAAAGTGTACATCGGTCGGGATAATAGAGAGAAGAAACAGCTTCATCAGTAGTATTTTGAATTCCCTTCTTTGTAATACTTACTTCACGGAAATAATATCGAGTCTCGTGACCTCTTGAGTTTCACTGATGCAATACAATGGCTAAAATATGTTGTGTCCCTGTAAGTAGATCAGGATATAATAATGGAGGGAATAATCCAGGGGTTATTCTTCATGTATTCCCGAATTTAGAAGATCCTGTTCATGAATGTACTCGAGAAATTCTACGATCTAAATGAAAACCAAGTCAACAAATCCAATCCATTTCAAAGCTAAAAAGTAATATCGGTGGAATGTATTTACCTTTTGATATATTGATTCAATGGAAAGGAAAATCTGTCTTGTTCTATACCCTTACCCTCATTTGAAATGGAAGTCCTCTGACCATAAGATATTTTTATGTGCTGCCTCGACTGACTACATCATTAAGTCAGTTAGGTAATTTGATCTCCAAGACTAAATCACTATATTCTGAAACAGTTATATCAAAAAAAAGACTTCGTCATTGACAATTCCATTGACTTACTCAACGGTATTGATGAAAATATCGATTACCGCTTAAAACCATCATTCTTGTTTTTGACTGAGATACTGGAATTTTGTGAATCCAAAAAAAGGACATAGGAAAAACTCCCAAAGCACGCTGGGTAAATATAGTTGTTAATTTAAGTAATGCCTATAATTTTTAGCAATGGCTCTTATTTTGAAAAGGCCATCTACATCTTTGTACAAACTTATGTTGAGCGAAGGAATACTAAAATTGGCATCTATTCAGTGGTTAACAAGGTTCTTAAGCTGATTTACAGTCGATAGAGTACTTAATCATGAAACCATAAAATGTTTAGATCAAAGTGTCAATAATCTCAACGATAGAGAAGAATAATAACCATTATTATGGATGAAGTATATGGGTAAACTACAAGAACTTCAAGGCACTTTTATACGAAATTTATAGCCTTTTTATTTCAATGCAAGTTTGTGAGTATACAGGAGGGAAACTTTACGTTATTGAACATGGAGGGGATACACAAACCAAGACTTTGGCTTGTGCAATGATCAAGAGCTTAACTAACCAATACTGAGACATTATTGCAATTCTACCTTTGACAAAATTAGATTCCAAAATTCTGATGAAATTAATCTACCAAGTTTTAGAAGCAATAACAACTGTTGAGTCAGTTGCATCACTGCTTGATGGATATTCAACAAACAGAAAATTCTACACTCAAGAGGTATGCTAGAGGTATGCAACAGTACATTGGATACACATATAGTCAACTCTTGTGATAGTAAGAAAAAGTTATTTTTGTTATTTGATTAAGTGCATATACAACATCTTATTGGCTAGAAAGTTTGTGTAATGTCCTCCGTTTGTTTACCTGATACTGGATCACCAATTACCATTATTTCTAATAATATTGTCGATAAATATAGTATTCAATGGAATGATAATCTACATCATAATATCCGCAACTCAAGTGAAAATTTAATAAAATTTGTCGAGAATTGTAAATTAACTATAATATTTAATGGTACCGTCAGTAAAGCAACGGGCCTTATAAGTCTGTAGAAAAAAAATGAATTGCTACTCTGTTGGAAAACTTGTCAAAGTCTTGCAATAATTTTGAAGGATTTCCCGATGTTATCATGTAACAGCATCGAAATTAAATTAAAATCAAGCTCAACAATTTAATCAAAAAATAAATGGAGTATTTAATTGTGATAAATTAAAGCCTATGGCTGGTCCTCCGATGAAAATTGTATTCATTCAGAATGCTGAAGATTATATACCATTGAAAATCACTACTGCGAAACAGTTCCATCTTCATGAAGAAGATCAATCAGAAGAAGTATTAACTAAAATACAAAACTTAGGTATTATTGAGCCAGAACCAAGTGTTACGAAATGGTGTTCACCTTCAATGATGGTTCCAAAATCGAATGGTAGAGGAATAAGACTTGTAACAGATTTTAGAAGTTTAAATCCATATGTCAGCCATCCAATTCACACTTTTCCATCTGTTAAAGATATTGTTCAATCAGTTCCTAATGAAAGTAAAGTGTTCTGTAATTTAGATTGTAAAATTGGTTATTTTCAGATAGAAAATAGAATGGCAGAAGAAAGTAGAGCTTTAATAACATTGAACAAAGCCCGAGGAAAATTTCGATATTGTCGAGCTCCGATGGGTCTTTGTAGTTCTAACGATAAGATTTGTCCAAGGACAGACGCTGTTTTATGTGGAATCAAGAATGTTATGAATATTGTGAATGATATTTTGATATCTGGCGGAAATGAAGATGAAGTTTTACAAAAGGTGGAAGAAGTACTCAGACGTTGTGAGAAGAACAATATTACCTAATCAAAAGATAAAATTCAATATGGAATAAAAGTGAAATTTGCAAGTATGCTCATATGTGGTGAAGGTATCGAGTCAGATCCTAAAAAAAATTGATGGAATGGTGAAGTTACCATAGCCAAAAAAATCTTACTGAATTAAGATCATTTATTGGACTAACCAATCAATTAGCTCAACTTCATCCGTACTATACAGAAGTTACAGCACCATTGAGAGAACTATTAAAGAAGAATGTTGAATATCAATGTCAAAAAAACAAAAAAAAGCTTTCGATTAATCAAAAAGAATTATGAACTCAACATCCGTTTTAGCTCATTTCGATGTTAAAAAAATTACAAAGTTGGTTACTGACGCAAGTAAGCTTAATGGTATTGGTTTTGCTCTTATTCAACAGGATAAAAGTGGTAAATGTGATATTTAATTCAATGTGGTTCTCGAACATTAACTCCAGCCGAAACACGGTATTCAGCAATGGAACTTGAATGTTTAGCAATTGCATGGAACAAGGAAAAATGTTTGCACTAAGTAAAAGGTGCTAATTTCTATGTGTACACAGATCATAAATTACTGGAATGTACATTTAATCGAGTTGATACCTCAAATCCACGATTTATAAGATTTTTAGAGTGCACTACACCTTATAACTTCAAAGTTATGTGGATTTCAAGAAAAAAGAATATTATAGCAGATACGTCGCTCCTATCTCCCGTTTCCAAGCCAGATCGACCTGAAAAGAAAATTTACAACGTTTATTTGATCAAGCCTGATCCTAAATTAAAAGAACTTGAAAAATTTGCAAGTGAAGATATAAATTATCAAGAAATGATAATAGCGTTTTTGGAAGGCAAACAAATTAAGGATGTATCAAAGCAACATCCAATACGTTCTTACAAGTAAATTATGAAGAATATTTCACTGGAAAACAAACTACTAATCACAAATGGAAAAATTATTATACCAAGTAGTGTCATTATCGAGCTCTCGGTATTGTTCGAGCCCGAGATAGATACTTTTGGTCTGGAACGAACAATTCAATTAAAACACGTATTGAGTCGTGCTCTAAATGTATGGAAATTCAACTAAGTCTAACAAAACCGACAAAACATAATAAAACGATAACAAGTCAACCTATGGAACAAGTATCCCCTCGACTTATTCCACCAAAATAAGAAGGCTTACTTATTGATGGTCGATAGATTTAGTGGATTTTCTTGGGTTGAACCATTGAAAAAGACTACGATAAATTTAAGTAACTAATATTCTACTAGATTGGTTTTATGACTTTGGGCTCCCAAAATATGTAAGAAGTGATGATGGCCCTTAATTTAAAATTGAAGAATTCAAAGAATTCTCTAATTTTAATGGTATTATACCCGAAATTTCATCACCTTACTACGCTCAGTCAAATGGACATGCCGAATCATCAGTTAAAAAATATGAAACATTTAATGGAAAAAGTAGATTATAATTATGCCAAATTTAAAAAGGCCCATACCGAATTTCGGAATACACCAAAGGGAGACTGTGATTCTCCAGCCGAGATTATGTTTAGAAGAAAACTAAGAGGAGAATTACCAATGTACGAGAATGATCAATATAAACAGCAAATTACTTTTCAAAAGGGGGAGAGAGTATGTTTACAAGATGAGAAATCAAAGAGATGGCAACGAAAGGTCGTCATTATATCGAAGCATAGGCATGGAAATTCCTATGAGGTAAAAAGTGAAGACAGGTCCAGAAAGCGAAGAAATGCGATTCATATAAAGCGAGATTATACATAAATGGAACTAGTTTCAGATATAGCTAAATCTTCGACCAAGCTGAGACGAAGTCCTCGTTTTAATGTATTGAAATAATTATTGGTATTTAACTCTCTTTCAAAGGGGAGATGGAGTGTGATTGTTCTTATTATTATGCATTCATAGTACCTTGTATGTATTACAAACGAGTAAATGAATATAGACTCATTCTTATATATACTATCAAAGTTACAAGGCGGGTTTTATTTTATAATCTTTAAGGATTATTTAGTGCTACGTATTTTTAATTATAATTATCAACCACAAATATAAATAAAACATTTTTTAATTATAAACATTTATTTCTTCATATTTAAAAATAAATAAATAGTCAATTCAATAGACATGTAACAATCATGAATTTCCTATTTAATTCAAATCGAAATATCTCCAAGTTATAGATAGGCATTTGAATATTTAACTTAGTTGCAAAAATGAATAAAACTGTTTGTTTGTTTTTTTATCATCTTATTTTATAAAATTGTAAATATATTACTCCTTGCCCACGATATAGACTATATTTTTTTCATTATTATTTATTTCATTAGTCAAATTCTGTTATTCGGTTTTATAAAAAAAAATGTTTAAAGGTTAGTCGTCAATTATGTCTTTTTTGAAAATTATTTGTCAAAATAATTCTAGAAAAAGATCATACAAAAAAAAGTGTTGTAAAAAATGCCGATAAAAAATATTACTACCAACCACAAGTATGTGGTTCCTCAATTATTGTTCCTAATTACTACACATTTTCTTTTTAATTTTAACCGTCTAATAACGCTAGGAATTTAGATTTAAAAAAGTATTCTTTTAGTTTATTCAAATAAATACTACTTATTTAGACTTAGCTATATTTTCTTTTGTAGAGATTGGTATGTTTAATTAATTAATAAAATTACACATATATATGTTTGTGGATACCTTGTAATATTTGATTAGTTAGATTAAGTTACAAAAAATTTGAACATCAAATTAAAGTATATTTTTAATTTCTACAACAATTATTACAATGAAGGACATTATTTATATAAAATTTTAACGATTTTACAAAAAAGATCAAATGAAACATTAAAACATCAAGTGATTTTTTGAACATGTAAATGGACGCTGCAAATATTTTTTAAAGTGCATAAATTAATATAGATATTGTTTTTTAACATCATAGCGAAAATCATACTTATATAGTTTTTACTTTCTGACAAAGTACTTTTAAGATCAATTTTTTTAAATAATATATTTGTAGACTAAAAATATTTTGTACATCTTCATTTGCTTAATAAACTTCCAGGTGCGGTTGAAGAATAGTTATATCCATTATATGAGTTTGAAGAATATTGAGAATAGGATGAAGAGTTATTGTAGTACTCAGGTTGATGTGAGGGCGGAATAATAGTGCTTATACTACTACCAACTGGAATAATATTAATTTATTTTATAAATAGAAAAAAAAAGGTAATTCCTTAAAAAATTTAATCAAAAAAATGAAGAATTTTACCACTTATGTCACAGATTTGAATGGGATGTGTAAAATTAGCTAATGTTTAAAATTTCAGGGCTTAACTTGACCACAGTAAGAGTAATTGACCACGGCGTTACCTCGCTAACACAAAAATACTCTATTTATTTTTTGTCAGCTATGGATTCACTCATCTCATTTGATACGTTATGGAGGTTTTATAATTTATTCTTTTTGTATAAATATATATATATTGGCCATTTTAATATATCCATGAAGAAATTTTGTTATCATATACAAATGCATCGATACACTTTTGTTATAATACTAAGTAGTATTAGAATACAGTATTAAATACAATACTAAGTAGAATTTTAATATCAAGAAATATATGTATATATATAATTCATTTTAAGCATTGTGGATGAATAATATCACAATGACAGTCTAGAGGATTTAAAAGATAAGTAGCTGTTGGTATGAATGACATATTTGGCTAACAACCAGATAAATTGGGGCCTTTTTTCTATTTTTTTTTAAAGAAATGTTGCATGATACAATAGAGGTAACGACGTGTGACACCTGCAATTCAGCTCAAATATTCTACAGAATATTAACCAGTTATTTATTAGCCAGTTCCGATTCACATTTCGACTTAATACATTATTTCTCGACGGTATGAAAAAATTTCATGTACACACCAAATAGCTACATTATATTAAGATTGATATATTTCAACATTTATTAGATTGTATTGAATAATCACGGAGCTAAATCGGGCATGGCTTGTAGGTGAATGTTGGGAAGAATTTCAGATGCTCATAACTCTAGCTGAGGATTTTTTTAAAAAAACCCTCAAATTCGAAAATTGAGTAAATCTATTTTACAGTAGTTATAATTTCATGGAAATTTCTAACATGGTACACGGTGGCTACTTTTTTTATAAAATTATCCATAAGAATCCTTGGGATTGCTACATCAGAAATATTGTTATTGCACCTATCACTTGTGTACTACAAGTGATTGAAACGAAAAATTAAATATGTATTTAAAAAAAAATCATGAAAGATTTCATAATATATGAAAGAGCTATCATAAAAAATAAATATAGTCATAATTTATTTTAATTTATTCAATAAAAAATATAATCTAAATCTTATTTTTACCTTGAAACTGGTTATTTGGCTCAAATATAGCAGATATAGGAGTTGATGACAAAAATGATTTATTTGTTTCACTTGTAGAAATTGGATTTAGAGGAGTTATAGTATTACCTATACGCATAAAAAATATTTATTAGTTTAAATTTTTATTAAAAATTATAGCCAAAAAATATAGCTGGATCATTCCAAATTTAAATTGCCCAAAAAGTCAATCTTACACATCTCCCTCCCCATATTATTTTTTAATTGCAAACTCAAATGTTATTATTTTTGCTGCAAGGTAAAGTTTTATGGAGTCGAAGTCAAGGACAAATGTCTTAGCTTAAAATAAAAAAATCTATTAAATTGGAAAAAATTTACCCATTTGTACTCTCCAAAAATATTTTTAATTTTATTTATGGGATCATTGGTTCCCAGGGACAATGCAACAGGGGGGGGGGATGTGGCCATCCGCACTTCTAGAGAATTTACAATTATCATATACGAGGGAAAATGTTATTTCTTTTCGTAATACATAATTATCCCCCCCCCCCTCACTTTCAAAAAGAATGCGTAAAGCTTGGTTCCAAAGATACATAAGAAATTAACTTTCATCGTATTTAAAAAAAAAAGTATATATGGTCTTTTTCAATTTTCATTCAATTCTTAGGGGGGAGTTGAAATTCATTGGATGATTTAAAGCAGGATAAACACAATTTTCGCAAGTGAATGTTTCAAAAATTACTTGGTATGATACCGAGTGGTGCATTGAAATATGAACACTTTGAATTTTAAAATTCAAATAGATATAATTTATTAATTAACAATAGAATTTCAACAAAATTAACATTATAAATATATATTTGTCTGAGCTCTCTTAATCTTTAATGTAGCCATCCTTAGTGGCAATGATGGCTTCCCGGCGGCAGAGGAAGTCCTTGCACCCGCTGCGGTTTTAGTCCTCATACATGGCATCCAAGTGCTGGGTGACAGTGTTTGGATGATCGACACTGAAGGCCTTCCCCTCGATATGCACCCAAAAGGTGTGGTCAAGTGTCTTGTTATCAGGGCTGTAGGGAAGGCCTAAAGTGTGAAAATAGAGTTCAGAAGAACTAAACACTCATACAAATAGTCTTGCAACGTAGAAGATAGGTTTTTTACATTGCTGGTATCAAAAGTGGCCTCTCCACTCGCATAAGGCTCTTTCCACCCACTTTTTTGAAAGTTCTCTGGATAGTCTGGTTTGAAACCTCGAAATCTCTTTGGGCCATTATGTACTTGATAGGATTAGCCTGAGCTGTTTTCTTGAACTTATGCGGTCCAGTTTGCCTTTTTGACAGAGTTCTTCTTACTCCCTAACGTTTTGGAGATGCCAATGGCGTAGACGGTGGTCCTGGAGACACCCAACTCCTTAGAGTGCGCGAATGGAAATTCGTCAATCACATTCAAGTGGCATTTTTTCAACTTGTACCAAAGTTAGAGAGCTCAAATTTGTTTTGTTGTGTAACTAATTGCTTATGCTTTAATATGTCAAAATATATATTAATTTCAATCACTCAACCTGAATTAATTATTAAATTAGTAAGGGTTCAGAATTCAATGGACAACCCAGTATATCTTTAATGTAAAAAATCAAGTTTAGTCGTCACTAAACCTCTTATTTCAAAAGAAAGGAATGTCTGATTTTCTAGGTTAAAAGAATTCGCTAGGATAGCTTCACAAAAGTTACTATGTAATGGTGATAGAGTTTGAAAATAACCTTATATGCTAGTTTAAAATTTAGAATTCAATACAGGAGGGGGGGGGCGTGCTGGGTTAATAAAGAATAGTGTGTTTTATCGTATAACAGACGTTACAGTCTACCTAGTGTTGTAAATCCTAAGTATTCTATAGCATGCAAGTTTTGTTGTTATGGGCAAACTGAACAGTGTTTTTTTATTTATAAAGCTCTTATTATTGTTGTTTTGTTTTTTTGAGAAAAGAAAATCTAAGTTTAAAGTATAACCACGAGTGTGTGTGCTCATGAATGACTGAGAGTAAAAATGAGGATTCGGTAGACACGTTGTGAGAGTAAGCCCCTTCAGTGTAGAATTGAAAAACGACAACATAGTAATTCCTGAATGTGTCTTTTCTTGATTCGGAGTAGGATGTGTGTTTATTTCTGCAGCTTCCATCCAAAACCTTCTTCAAATTGTCAAGATTACCATTTTTTATTACATAACAAAAAGGCTTACGATTTACAACACTACATATACAATATACGAGATATTATTCCATTACCAGAATCATATTTTGAATATTTCATTTTTTACTCATTAATATAAGCAAACATTAGCAAAACTATTGAGCATTTCCTCCTATTTGAAAATGAAGTTGTCATAAGAAGAAATAAATATATTGACTAGGAATATACAATAATAAACGCAAGGTAGCGCAATACTTTCGGATATGTAAACAAACTATTAATAACTAAACAAAGCTATTTCTTCATTCTAGTAGTAATTAATGCATTAATTACAAATTTGTAATTAGTTTTTGCTCGAAATTTGGTTTTTGATAATGTTCGATTTGAATTTTTTAGCATTTTTACCTTGATGTTTTGTAAGTTTGAGTCAACTTTTAAGTAAGAAAAAAATCTAGTAATCCAGAGAAATAGTTGTGTAATTTTTTTTTTTTAAATGTTATTTTCATTTCAAATAGGGTATGTTACACATCGTCAGACACATGGAAGCGGTGTTTATGTTCAGATACTTTATATAGACATCGTATCTTATATTTTTTAAATAAATACATTGATAACTATGTTAGTAAGAAGTTTTGTATCAAAATATTTTCATTAAAATATCGAATAAAGAGGTTATTAAAGATTTAAAAACAATATCAAAAAATGCCCAAAATTCATAAATTCGGACAAGTTTCAATTCAAAAAAATTCATTTCGGACGTTATTCGAATCATGTTTCTTATTTTCAGACACCATCAAATAGCAAAAATATAGGAGTACAAATGCTGTTTGAATATTTATCTCTTGAGTGGATAAAATTCAAAAAAACAAACTACCTACTCTTGTACGCAGGGGAATCCTTGATTATTTGGCAATCTTTGAGATGAACGATCTCATATTATTTTATGAGAACGAACAGGGGGAGGAATAGACACACGGTACATAAATTAGAAAAAGAAGAATCATCCTTTTGTCGTATTAATAATTAATATATTTCATAAAGGATTATGTCTGTGTTCTGACTCCGTCTTGGGAAAGAATATAATGGACCCATTTCTGCGATATGATAATATGTATTCCATGGATACCTCCAATATCCAATTCACTGTTAAATTTCTACTCAGATTCTAACTCTAGCACAGTACCTATGGAGTCTTTCGGAGTCCAAGTAGCTTCACTTCAACTCATGGAACCTCAGGAAATAATCAACTTTGCAAAGATGAGCTATAATTCTCGTGTCTTGCCTGCTCCTATCGTCAACTCCAGAAAGTTAAATCCTAATTTCCATAACGATCCTACGATTGAGAGTCTTCCATGTCAAAATGTATATTAGTGATTATCCTGATAATATGTTGGATCAATTATGAAGAGGAATTGTCTATTAACTCTAAATCCTTCATTTACTTCAACAATCAAGAGTTATCATTGGTATTCCGATTGATGATGTTGATGTTATAGCCTTTTTTATTCTTTAGTTTCGTTTATAAATATTAATTATTAATTACAAAATCATTATCTACATAGACATTATGCATTACCGTTCCACATAAACCAAGGTAGCCTCTTTGTTGAGAAAGGCTTCATTCACTCACTTGGAAGATCATGCTCGATTTATCAATAAGTTTATCATCTAAATAAAATTTAACTCTATCATCTAAGCATGGATGTATGCTGAAAGTATGTCATTTTTGAGTGTATATTTTTGATCTAAGAAATGATAATACAATCATGTGTGCACGTAACTTTAGTAACTTTTTTGTTTGTAATTTGAATTAATTACACAATGAGATTTAAATAGTATGTATGGATTGAAATTTTGGGGGATAATTACATCATTTTTCCCAACAGAAAACACTTCGATAACTAATGTATTTAAGAATATAAAATAAAGCTGAGCTCCTACAGGATTAAGGAACTCATAATTTACAATTTGCCACTCTGTTATTGCTAAATTCAGTTTCTCATTGATTGAATCATAGAGAAATATGGTTTGAATGATTAAAGATTATTTTCATATTGTCTAATTTATTGTTTTATTAATCAATTAATTTAATATTAGAATATACAATTCATAAAGGAATTAATTTGGGTTATTAATTGTTTAATTAGTTCGAATATTTCGCCTTGATTGGGTAATAAACCATTGGTAAAGGTGGAGCATATTATTGCTAAAGATTCTTTTCGTCTATCCCTTTTTCCCTCAATAAAAGGTATTCATCCAAATGACTTCAAGATTCAACTCCCTACATTGAAAACGCTTCAAGTGGAATAGTCGCGTTAATCCAGTTAAACTTAATGTTGGGATGAGTACCTGTTAGGGGATCTATAACACTTATTTATGCTTGAAAACGAAATTTTGATAATTTCCAAAGGTGATGAGTTGGAGAGAAGCGACTCGAACTCTGAGAGACTCCATATGATTCTTGGATAGTTCTAATTTCTATTTAACCGTCAATCAAATATGTATTGGAGGTATCCATGGAATAAATGACATTATCTTTCCGGAATGGATCCGTTATATTCCTTCCCGAAACGGAGTTGGATTCACAGATATAAACGTGATCCCTTTTATTAATAATTAATATGATGGATTTGAAGCATGAGGGAGTTGAATGTACTACGTCTCTTCCTTTTTCTTCTTTCTGATCAACAGCTGTCTGTATGATTTTTTCTTCTGTATCTAGCTATTTATTTGGCTATTTTTTATTTTTTTCAATTTAAAATACTCTCTGATAATGTGAATTTGTCAATTATTTGGTTCATATTATGAGACAGCGATTATTTCGCAAATAATTTGACAAAAATGCTGCAAATAAATAAAAAATATTAATGTCAAAACTTCATTAAACTTGAACATGAATTTTGTTCAAATATAAGCCAAATGGAGACGAAATATCTTCATATTATCACTCACCATAAAATATTGAAGTGTTGAATTTTAACTGCAAATAATTAGAACCTCGAACTTTGAACTTTTGTTTCTCAAAAAACTATAGGATCAATCATTCAAAATCTTACAGGATTATTTAAAAATATGTGATGATTACAAAACAATCTCTTTTGATATTCTTGGTTGAAGTACTAAAGAAGTGTTGCACTTTAACTGTTAAGTGTCCGACAATTTGAAACTAAAATGTCTTGTTCGGGTGCAATATTAATTTGATTATAATTTTTTGAAATAAATAAATAATTGAGTTTAATTGTTGAAATTATTAATATTCTATAACAGTTTATCATCTAAATAAAGTTTGACTCTATCACCTAAGTATGTATGTATGCTGAAAATATGTCATTTTTGAGTGTATATTTTTTGATATAAGAAATAATAATACAATTATGTGTGCAAGTAACTTTATTACCTTTTTGGTCTGTAATTTGAATTAATTACACAATGAGATTTAAATAGTACGTATGGATTGAAATTTTGCGGGATAATTCCATCACTTTTCCAACAGAAAATAACAATTGAATGCTTTTTATCGTTACAATAATGGCATATTTTTATTAAAAAATTAGGGAACATTAATTTGAAACCAAAATATACAATAACGAAGTTTTATCCTTATTTACTTTTATATTAAGGCGAAATACCCTTAAGGCAAAATTTCTAAAGGGAAAAGGTTTAAGACAAATGGTAAAATAGTTTCAGGCAAAGTACCTATCGTCATATCATGATTCATATGCATTTACAGTATATGATAAGAGTAGTATAAAATATGAAATACTGCTATGTAAAAAAAATCTCCCAGGAATTTAGTTGAACTCATTTTTTTAAAATGGGAATTACTCCATATATAATTAGGGGAAAAAATGTGACTACAGTTTAGATGAGGTTTAGCAACGAGCTAATTTACTCCATGGCTGATCAAATCATATTTAAACAAATGAAATCTGTTATTATTATTACTCTTTTATTCTTGAGGAGAGAAAATCTAAGTATCGAGTAACTACATATGAGTGACGGAGAGTAACACTATGGATTCGTTGGGTAATTATCTTTTATAGTATTTAAGCAAGGCTTGTATGTTCTTCGACATCTAATAACTCTGGACAATGCCGGTTTCTATCGCTAGTATTGTATAAAAGGAAATAATTGATTCCAAATAAAAATAGTTTAACATTGGAACTATCATCTATTATTTTATCAACCTTATATATATATTTTTTTCTCAATAAAATAGTAAAGAAATCAATATTGCAGCTGAATTAGACCTCTTAAAACCAAATAATCTTATGTAAATTAGCACATCTTTGAAATTAACATAAAATTTAGAAAAAAAGTAAATTAATATCATGTGGATTACTCAAGTTGACTCAGCACCAGTAATACTTAAAATATATTAGCTTAGCTATCAAGACGTTTCATTAGATTAGCTGCAAGCAATTATGAGGAGAAGGAAATAAACACAAATTCTACTCAGTTTATAGCAAGTACAGATATGTTGGAATTATTCCGATGTCAATCCTCAATTTTACTCCGACTTCAAGAAGGACTTACATTACCAACTCCGGAGGAAACTTTTGTTACTTTCCGTTTTTAATGAGCACACACATCAGTTATTACTCTATAACATAGATGTTGTGTCTTAAAAAATTAAATAATAATGATAACGGTTTCTAAAATATAAGAACCATATTAAGATAGCCAACTAGAAAAAGCTGATCACACTTTCTAGGAAGCATTTTATATACCTCTGCTAAAACCTATAAAAAGAGTAAAAATAATCACAAAGTTATAATAAAAAATTCTTGGAAACCAGATTTGATTTAAAAAAAATATTATTATTGATTTGTAATGAGTGCATCAAGGATTGCTAGAATTGAATATGGAATTTAAAAGATTTTTTTTGTTGCAATGTGTAATTGATGTTTTCCTTCTGTCTGGGTATTTTTGAAAGAAAAAAAAAACTTTGCTTCGAAATTTACCAATTTTATTTATCTAATAAATAATCATATTACCTAGAGAAGATGAAAGACTGGGTGTATAGTTTTGAACATGGGCAATATTTATTGAATCATAAATGAGATCTGATGCAGCTGTTACAGATGAATTATTTGGGAATTCTGGCGTACCACTCTCTCCATACTCTTCATATTGAGGGGGAGGATGTGAAGAAAAAGGTGTTGAGCTCTGATCATTTTCATTAGAATCAGAGGTTTCAGGCAAGGAAAGAATTTCCTGCGACGGAATATTTGATGATAAATTACTTTTTGGCTCTTCCTTCACAGGCCATTTAACAGAAGAGTCAGAACTATTTACTATGTTGTTACTCCACATTGTACTATAAATTTCATTGGTATTATACTCATCAGTTCTTTGTCTCTTATTGTTACTTTCTTCTTGATGATGAATACTCAAATGTGCTGAATGAATCAAGCTGTCTTCTATAAATTTAAAAATTGACGTTTTAAAATAAACAATTTAAATTGTATTTTAACAAATGTGTTGTCTTATACAAATCTTACGCTCATCTTCTCTTTTTCTTTTGTTAATGTTATTAGCGTTTGCATCCGCTTGATGTAATCCCAATATACCATTAATGGAATAAGAAGGTCTCTGTAGAATTGAAGAATCAGTTGATAAAGTATTCATAGACTGTTGGTGAAGATTATGTTGACTTGATGATCCATGTCCATAATTCACCTTAGCACGCTCAGCTGCTTTATTTCGTACAATTCTAAATACAATAAATGTATAATTAAGCAATTATTATAGATTGAACGCGTCTTACTCATCTTTTCATAAATGATTATATTCAACATATGTTAAAAAGATTTTTTCAGTTTTTTTATCCCTTGGGGGATATTTAAGTTATTAAAAGGGGTGATCAAATCACATCAGTTTCAAATCATATTGAAACAATTATTGAAAACTAATACACATGTTTATTTAAAAATCATACCTATTTATAGAACTGACACTAGGAACATTATCTTGGTTACATACACCTTCAGAGAGAAGTCTGTCTCGAATTTCCCATGCAAACATTGTTGGATTATCTTTTTTATATTTCGAAATAGCATCAACAACATGTGGTGTTGCAACCTTTGGTTTACTTCCGCCGATTACACCCGCCTTGAAATTTCCAGTCTCATAAAATCTAAAAATGCAATGAAAATATATTTGAGATATACTTTTGAATTTAAAACTCCTGTACCCTAGATTTTGTTCCTACAATAATATGTAGGCATATAAAACAATGGATCTGTTTTTATGAATAAATGATAACCTTTTTTTCAAATTCCTCCAAAAATAAATACAATAAACTGTTTACATACTCGATGATAGTGTCACCATCTTGCATTGGATATTATGTATTAACAATTTGTATATTACAAAACAACTTAGTATATCTGCGCTATATTGAAGATATTTATATATGTATATATTAATTCATTCATTCCTTAATATTTTCAAATTGACTTTTAGCCAAAAAGAATCATGTTTATTTCTAAAACCGAGCATACTTTGAAATATATTTTTACTTTATTATATTTATTGAAGAATTTCTAAGATATTATATCTTATATTTAAGGAGCCATACTCATAGCATGTTATGGCTGAATGATTATTTTTTTATATATACATAAACTTTAGAAGCTAATGTATATTTATTTATAATAAATATCTTTATTTCAATGCATTATTCGTAATACAGGATATTATGCTGAATACCGTATCTGATCATGGTTATTTTTGATAAAAATTCGCAAAATTGATTATTCTTAAAATTAAGTTACACACTACATAAATTTTACTCATAAGGGTAGATAGAGTTTGAAAGTCATACTAAAGGGTACAAGAGTTTGAAATTTGTTCTAGGAGGGGCAATTTATATACTAAATAAATAAACTATCCATCGTCATATGATAAATCTTGACGGTCATGGGAGCCTAGAGATTTATGATTTTAGTAAAAGATAACTCCATTTTTATCCGAATTTAATATTTTATTTCTGTAGAAGTTTACAAAGTTCTAGTGTTCAAAGGGTGGACTACAAAAATTTATTTCAAAACTATTATTAAAAATATTGTTTATTTCCAAACTGTATATCTGATGATTTTTTTAAAGATATTCGATTAATTTGGTAGTTGCCAATGCAGAAGACTATTGTTTTACTTAAATTTATTAACCCAATCCTAAAATTTCCTTTTCGAGCCAAAACTCAATAATTCTAGTTCTAACATCTTCTGGACAAATTCTGCCCCCTCCCAAAAAAAAAACATAAAAGAAAAGAATGTATTAATCGCTCCATTATTATTTTCTAATATAACCGCCAACAAGGGGAAAGGGGCATAGCCCTACTTCTTTTTGAGAATTAACAGTTATACATCAGCTACACAAATGTTCTTTTTTCATTATAGTTATTGCCCACTTTCAAAAACGGTACACCGAATCTGCAAAGAGCTAACTAATAGCATCTCAAGAGATATTAAATTAACAAGGTAAAAGTAAGTTGACATAAAGCATCAAACAAAAAGTTTTAGCTTTGGAAATATATATTTAACGACTATATATTTACTTTAGTTTTTATCCTAACTAATGCAATGATAAAAATGGATATATATTAAAATAGTTTCAACGTAGAGATTTGATATTAACAATACAAGTTTATTGTTTATATAAATACTTTTATCATGTAAGATTTGAGGTGAAACTATTTGTTTTTAAGTAGTAATTAAAATTAAATATCATGGTCAATGTTTTTTAATATTATAAAAATTACCTTGATAATATTTTTGATACACAACCATGAGAAACGCGAAGTTGCCTAGAAATATCACATGGCCGTACTCCATTATGTGCTAATTCTACTATTCTTTGCCTTACAACGTCCGGAAGGGGTCTTCCATTCACAAATACACCACCTAATTGATTTACTCCTCCATGACCTTAAATGTATCAATTATAGCATATTTAATTTTAGTTTAAAATTATTTATTGAATATTATATATTCTGAAATATAAAATATTATAACCCTCTCCTATCAAGAGAATTTAAATGAGAAATGTCAGGTATTATCTTCCGTTAATATACCCATATTTTTGTTTAAATATTCTACTTTTAAATTTTTTTTTAATGATGATCAAACTTATACATTTGAATTACGAATAACCGTTTTTAAAATTTGAAAAATTTAAAGCTATAAAATCTTGCTACAGTTACAGTTGCTATTAGATAAACATAATATAGCTAGTCAAATCAAAATTTTAAGCCAAGTATTGGCTTTCAACATTATAGTCAGGAATTTTAGAGTATATAAAATAAGTTTTTAATAATACTTAAAATAAGAAACATACTTTAAGGCCAACCTACGACCTATGCACTAAACACGGTATATTGATTAAGAGTTTTACATTGAAGCTTAATTATAAGACATACTTTCTATCTTAAATTGGGTGTTCTACCCTAAATTGTAACTTGCAAAAAGCATACACTCAATTCTTATATATTTACATCCATGTAAATATAGATTTTAAAAAATTCCTTATTTCTACAAAAATTGTATAGCGTATCCCAGGCTGTGTGTGGTTCATTGTATGAAACAGGGCGACCATCATTCTACTGAGACAAAACTACAAATATACAGAATATATAAAACTTTTGAGGAAAAATTAAAGTTTCCCACCATTTTTTTTAATTACAGAAAAAATATTTAAACTTTAAAAACTCATTCCTTAATTGGAAATAATTTTTTTATAATAGATCATTGCTTTATTTGCTTATTTTTCTTATCATCTCACTATCTTTCTAAGGAGCAGAAAAAATAGATTGAATTATATTTTCTATGAGACCCATCTTTGGAGAATTAATACTAAAAAACCTAATTATATCAATAAAAATAAAGCTTTAAAATCTATCGTTTTTGATATAATAAATACAATATATTAACAAATTGGTGCCATGTTCAAATATTAGTTTTAATATCTGTCACTTATTTAAAATTTTATGGAAATAAATACAAAATAAATAAGTTGTATTACATGGACTAGGGATTAAGAAATGTTTATACTTCTTAGTCAACTGAAAAATGCTAAAAAAAATTATGGAAATAACATAATAAAATACAACCGCAGTTCCATATTTATTATAACCCTAAAAAAGTAATAAGATATATTTATAAGCTTAATTAGATGTTCAAAATACATTCAAAATAAAGAAATAAGGTTTAATCATTATATATATATATAAAGTAATACCGACTCTCTTGTTTTTGGTTTTTTTTCATTGTAGAAACATTATGTTTCTATGCTCAACATACCACCTAACATAATATTGGAAAATAGTAGTTTATTTATTTTTTAAATATTAATTTATCGATCATTTATTCATTATTATTGATAAAATTGTTATAACATATCTGAGTTTGGCTTTAACACACATATATTAAATGTATGAAGCACAAACTAGGTAAATCTCAAACTTATAACCAAAATGTAATTCCTTCTTACAATCAATCAAAATTTGTAACATAATTTCATTATCTAACATATATGGTATAATATTCAATAAAATGCACAAAATAGTAATTGTCGATATGATGACGAAGTTAATTAGTGATTGTATGACTTACTCTTACATGTGTAGTATTCCATCATATTATGATTGTAGCGATAAGCCATATCCATTGACGGATGTCTCCATGAGAACAAATGACCAAATTGTGCAGTGGTCGGCTCCATTAGTAAAAACACCTTCACAACTCAACTTTAATATATCACCACTGAATCATAGACTAAATAATTCTTGGTTGAATAATTCTTTATGCCATTCTGTAAATATTTATTTTGTTTCTTCAGAAGTATACAAGACTTTTTCCTTTTTTTCTTTTATTTTGAAGAAAGAGTGCTTTCTTCGGCGCTTAAGAATAAGCCAGGCGTGACAAATCAAAAATCACCGCCGCTCAAAAAAATATATTCAACGAGTGTGCTTTTTCACTCTTTTATGTTAAAACAAATTTATTGGTCTAAAAAGTTAAGTTACACGATGTTCAAAGAAAAAGTTTTGGGCGGAGTTTTATTTTTTACCCCTTAGTTTTAAAAATTGTTATTTTTAAATATAGACCTAATCTTAGTAGAACTATTAATAAGATTAGTTCTAACGATAAATATATCTTCAATGTTCATATTTTGAATGTTTTCAAAAAAAATATTATCTCTTATAAACAACACTATGGAACAAAATTTATGTTTTAGAACCCCCGCCGTCTAAAACATACATTTAATATTTTCATTTAAACTGTAGAACATAAAAAAGACCATTATAACCTTCTACCGAAATAAGTTTGGCCTCTAAAGCCTAATTTTTAAAAATCACAACTTTAGAGTATAGTTACGATTTAGAGTTATAACTTAAAATATGCTTCATACCCAATTTATTTTGTTACAATTTTTTTTATCGAATCAATTTCTTTATGTTTAATTTAGATAATTTTTCACGCAACCTTTTTTATGGGTTATTTAGTTAATATTCATAAGAAAATTTAAAGTTAAACTGAAAAAATCATTTTTTTTAAATTTGTAATATAAGATGTATTTTTGTTTTTTGTAATATAAAGCATTTAAAAAAATTTAAAACATAATTATTTTTAAAGTATGATCTTTCCTTATTTTACTTGATTTTTGTATTACTAGAAACATTTTGTAGGGACTTTATTTAATATAAATTAATCAATAATTTGTTTTTTGAATGTTGGAATATTTTTATCAATTGATATGACTTAAATGTTCATTTATATAGTTATTTTAGTTCAAAATATGGTTCTTTATCGAAATTATACTCTAAAAATGTGAATTTATAGAAAAAGCTTAAATTCAAAACCTATTGCCGTTGAAATTTTTTACAATAATTTTATGTTCTATGGCTTAAATAAAAATAATAAATGTGGTTTTTAATCGGCGTGCAAAAATCTTATTGCATGGTGTAATTCAAACTAAATTTTAAAGAAATTAGACGGTTAATAATTTACTTGTATTTTTAAAATTATCCTTTAGCCGTATCTTTTGAAAGTATAATTTCAAGACATATTTAATGTTTTTATTATCAAAAAAATGTCACTTTGATTATATGAATGTAGTATAATTCCTGTTCATCAATAAATACATTTATTTCTAAATTACATTTTTATGAGTGTTAAAAAACTCAGAAATATATCTTATTTTAAAAAATATATTTTTTAAATTATATAAATTGATCAAGTCTCCCTAAAACTTTTGACACATTTGAAAAATATATATAAATGTTTATAAAGAAAATCAAAAAAAAAACTTATGGTTTTTTCAAACAAATAATTATTTTAGATATATCATTTATCCGTACAATAAAAAGATGACAATTAATTACATTTGATTATAAATTTTGTATAGATAATAATAAAATTTTTAACCTTGCCATTTAAAAATATTAATAAACAAATGACAAATACATTTGATAGATTCCTTGAATGAAATAAGAGTTAGATGCCTATACCAAAAATTTTCAAAGTTAATTTAGTTTATTATCAAGTTAGACACGTGATCGCTTATTATACTCTAAAAAGAACATTCATTTTTGATTGATAAAAATATTATATTTTCCCTACATACATAAATAAGATTGCAAGACACGTGCATCATCATTAAAAGGTCGCTTTTTCTGGGAAAAGTTATTATTCACAGCAGGGTGCAAAATATAATGAAGTTATTCATTAAAATAAATATCAATGGTTTTTATAAATCTTAATCAAGGTGTAGTTTTCATTTTGAATTTTATATACAATATATGTTAATATCTCAAAAATATGTTTATATTTGAATAATAAAATAGTTTTTATTTATAAAACAATAATCAAATTAGAAAATATATACAAAATCTGATTAAGAAAATTTAAACAACGTTTTAAATATAGATTTGATTCGCTTTCATAGGAAATGCACTGTCCTCAAACTATTTAGATATATATAGAACCAATAAAAAAAGTATAAATACAATTTTTACTGAAAAAAATATAATTATAAATCATGAGATTTCCAAAAATAATATGTATTCAGCTAATAGATTACTTTATTTAAAATTAGTGGCATATTAAAAATAATATTGGGATAATTTAGCTATTAAATTTTGTTTTTAATAAAATGTATTGATTAGAGGGAGAGCAAAATATATGTTAATTAAAAAAAATAACTTTTACCATTTGTACATATACATAATACATCTAAACAATAAAGTTTAACTATATATATATTTTATAGCATTAAATTTATATATTTTTTAGACTTCCTTCTGTGACATCTTTCGGAATATATTTAATCATTAATGTGTGCGGTAATGTACACATTCTTATCTCAGTGTGATACAATTTTATAAAAAGCTAAAACTCTAGATTTAAAATATTTCAACATAGATTAAATATACGTCGTTTTGTTTTCTATTGACCAAAATTTAATTAACTTTAATGTTAAGTTTATAATAAAATCATCCTTTACGACTAATCAAACTTAAGTTACATACCATGATTTTATGTACAAGCAATTTAATTTGAAGTAAACTTTTTTTTCTTAAATATTTTTATTTCATTAAGTAATATATTTTTTATAATTCTAAGGATCAAATAACATTGCAAACATGGAGTAACTTATAATTTAAGGTATTATGATCAAAACATACAATAACCTTCCTATACTGAAAATAATATAAAATTATGACTCCAAAAATTCAATTACTATGGAAATCATAGCTTCTGAATTTATCATTTCTTTAAATAATATATCCATTATTTTAAAAAGTAACAATAATTATTAATATCATAACCTTTATCTACGTGAAATAAATTTAAAAAATACATATTCTTTTGATTTCTAAATAAAAAAAATTTAAATCATATGGTACTCCCATACTCCTTATGGGGGAAATGGGATATCTTAAATATTGATCTTTTGATAAAAAGATCTAAACAAAATAACTAATGTTACTCCCAAGAGAGGAAGTATTATCATTAAAAGGACTATATTCAAAAACAAGAAACAATATGCACAAAAAGGAGTGAATATGTATAACTCCTATATAAACCTTTACTCTTTGTAAAACATATATTTTTTCCTAAGTAAAATTTAAAATGATAGTAATGTTTAATTCTATAAATCAAAAATTGCAATACCAATTTAATTATGTTCATATTTTAGTTTTTTAATATTTATACTATAAAATCAAAGCTGATGTTCCTCTAATTGGAGCCCAATTACATAATTAATTGCGGACAGACGAATATTAATTGTATTGTATTTTGGTTAAAAAATATATAAATATTAGTCCTTATAAAAAAAAATATTTTATTAAAAGTACATAGTATGGAATAAAATGAGCTAAATACACCTAACCATACTTATTATTTAAATTTAGATTTTTAGATAATTTACAGAACATAATGAACTTCCTAAACAGGTGTAACGATAATTTCAAGTAATGAAGGGTGGAAAATATATGAATGGAAAAACTGTCTTCATGGATTTTTGACAAAGGTTAATCAAGTTTTTGTTATATCTAATATCATAAATGTAAAATAATGTAACTTATATATTTTTCCATTTTATTTTTATCTGGTATTATGAATTCCGCTTTTTTAAATTTCATTTGTATCAATACGTTTTGACGGCGCGCATAGCGAGTGAATATAATACGACGCTCATCGACGGATATACTCTCAGTTCATATAACTATTTCTAGATGTCTCTGTTTTACACAAAACAGTAGTTTGTCCTTCCTCCTCTTGTAAAATATTAAAAAATCAATTTTATTCGGAAAATTATTGGAAGGTAACCTGAAGTAATTTTTAAAAGTCGAGTTTCAAAAGCTATTCTTAATTTTTTTTTAAACAATTTAGCTTTCTTACATTGCAAATTCATTATAGTAGCTCGATAATTACTTTTCAGCCATTAATATGAATTTATTAACCCCATTATCTGACATCACATTTAGTTAAGAATAAATAGGAAAAAAATAAGAGACCCTGCCATATTTATGTTAATAGTTTTTTTACTTATATTTATTATTAAACTTTCTAACTAATTAATGTTTTTTGTTCCAAATCAAAATTTAATATCAGATCTATACTCAAATAAGCTAATAATCTAATCACTGGAAAGAACTTACAAAAAACAAAATTTAACATGAAAAACTAAAATTGTTAATATAGTTTAGGTTCTCTTCACGTATGGAAGCTGGAAATATTTTGAACTTAATTAAAATATATCTGTCTTTGTTTATATGACTAATGGAATAGAGGAATAATATTAAAATTCGTATGCATTTGTTAAAATACTACTGTGTTAATCTAGTTTCATATATTAATATATTTTGTTATAGAAACAATATAAGATATGAAAATAACAAAAAAAAAATTGTGAACTTCGAAATTTTAATCAAAATTTACTTACGTTTTCGCTTACTTTCATTTTGTTGCTCAATATTCATCAAATCATTAGACACCCCATTTAATCCATTATTATGTGGTAATGAGTTATTTAGTTCAATAAGTCGTTCGTTTGCAACATGTTGATAACTATTAGAGTCCATTACATGAACTTGATGGTGTTGTGATAGGTGATGGGGGTCCATAATCTCCGATACGTTTCAAATATTATGAAACTCAATCTTTCTTGAAATAATAATTTTGGTAATTGTAACTCATAAAAAATTAATTTTTAACATAAATTAAGGAAGAAAATTAAAATTTCAAGTTAATTATTGCCACTTTTTATATTGCATCGTCTTAATTGTATTTTCATTTGTGGCAAATGGTGGGAAATATATTTGTGACTATAACATCTTACAAAATTTCAGTCCAATAATATTATTTAAGTAAAAATGAAGTTGTATATTTGGGAAGCATGAAATATTTAATAGATGTACTAAAATACAAAATTTTCAAATTTTATTTTATATTTTGCGATTATGAAACTTGTACCATTGTCTTTATTCCATTATGATTATTTTATTTTTTGTGTATAATTTTGATATTGGAACAAATTGTCTTACTTAATATAATTATATACAGGGGCATCCACAAGGGGTGAGCCCCCAATTAAGAATTTTTTTGTCATTATCACAAAAAATTCCTCACTTTTTCTCATTGGTCAAATTTAGGCCCATTCAAAAATTTGTACTTTCAAACCTTTTGCATAAAAATGAAGCCATCGCCTCCCCTCCCCCAATGAAAAAAAAATTAGGATTTGTCATAGTACTAATTGTCTATCAATATTTATTATACTTAATTAAATATCAAATTCTTACCAAAAGTAGAAATTGCATAATCATTTTGCACTTTATTCTCTACCTTATTTAGTACTTTTTTTTATTTACACTTTCAACATATTTTCAAATATAAATATTTATTCTTTTCGAATGAACTAGTATATATCGACTGGTACTACGTATTTTATATGTTAGATTTAAAAATAATATTTGTGTTACTTCCGGAGGCTACAGCAACAAATTTTATACATAACTTTCATATGATGTATGCCTTCGAATTAGGACTTCAACGCGCTCTTTTGACAAACAATTAAGCCATTAAATTAAAATAACAACTTCTAAAGGATGGTTTATACTCAGCCAGATCTAAGATATGAAGTATATTTGATCAAAAAACTTCACTGACCAGAATTATTGTCAATAAATATGTTTTTAAATGTAGTTGAATTATTTTTATTAATAAAAACTTTTGATATAAGATAAAGATTTAGAGTCCTTCTGAATTTTCTTCAACCTCTGTAACACACAATTAAGATTTATAAAGGGTTTCTTTTAATTAACTTGGTATATTATACATCAAAAATCATTCCATTCTAATGTATTATAAATCATTTTTTAAATCTCGTGATATTAGTAAATTCATTTTTAATATATTAAGATTGTAAAAAAAGTTAAGATATTGCAATAGTTTATATTAAGTATACCGTCTATAGGTACTTCAATTGGAGTATAAAAAAATAAGTATTGGACTGCTATATCACTCCATTAATTATTCTACGTAGCAATATTATACTTTTTTAATAGTTTATATTCAATAAGTAAGTTTAAACTTTAATCTTCCTATTAGTTTATTTTATATTATGACACCTGCTCCAAAAAAAAAAAAAAAATCATCATGAAGATATGTTTTTTAACTTTCTTTATGATACAATGACTTATACATGTACGTAGCAGGTGTTTCCTCTAAAGTATTTCTTGGACTTATGGTAAAAATAATTACGTGAAATATACTGTATCCTATACAAGAGATTATATTTTATGACAAAGTATTTAAAAGCAAACAATCTCTGTAATTGTGAAAAATATACTAAATTTGTATTCAATAAGATAAATAAAATAATATAAAATTTAGTTGAATAATAATAATTTAATATATTTTTAATCTACACCCTCTCATAAATATATTACTATATAAAAATTGATTAATCACAATGTCCCTGACAAAAACGGACAATTCTATACTAATTGTATGCGGCTAATGTATCAATAAAAATTGTATTTTAGCTTAACAATTATTTAAGCATAATAAGATTTTATCTAGTTCAAACACAATAGGAAATGGGGGGAGATTTTGCTAATTCTTGGGAATGAAGAAATACAAATAAAAATAAAGTGCACTTTCTACAAAACTATGTAATGGTGTATATTTCATGTGGTATGATGCTAGCAATGTTAAGATCAAAAACCTTAGTGTGTAATTCAGGAAGGAAACTTCAATTTTCATAAATTCAGGCACAGAAAAAGGTTATTAAGAATAAAGCATGAGTGAATTATTTTTTGTTTTCAAAAGAGTATTCTTGTTTGGATTACTATGCAGCTATTAAATTCTTTCATTGAAGAAAGAATTTTTCTACCTTTGTTTTTTGGCCAGCATATTTTCCCAAGCCTTTCTTGAGGCCAGATTTATACCATCACGAAATTTTTGTAAATACTTGAAAAGGTAATAATTGATTTTTGCCAGGTCTAGACTATAAGGCAGATGCAATATAACCTCCTATCCAAGAGCTTCTGGGATGTTGATAAAGATGTATGTAGCCTGGTGTCTTTATGAAATATAACATCCTTTCAATTGCCCAATTCTGGCCGTTTCTTGTCAATTGCCTGCTTCAATCTGTTCAGTTTTAACAGTATAAGACCAAATTGAGTGCTTGTCCGATGGGAGCTATTATAGAACGCTGCAACAGAACTTTCTTTACCAAACACAAAACTGTAAATCATTTCTACTTTAATTTTACTCTTAGCCTTTCACAGCATACTTTAAGCTTTTTTTAATGCAGTGTATTAATATTGAGATATAGCTCACTAAATTCATCCAGTGAAAAACGCTCAGAACTTTTTACTTAACCTAATATAATAAGATATATATATTACAAATTAACAATCAGTACTATAGATCTTATAAATTACATCTCCAAAAACTCTTAAGGGCACTGATTTAGCTAAATAACATATTTGATATGCTGTGTAACTAATAACTATATAAAATACTAAAGAATAATCAACAAAGAGAAGAAGATTACAGCACTTGTTGCGACTAATCCATATGTAATGAGCAATAAAATATATCAAATTTCTCCTCGCTGACTGAGTTTAATAAAATTATACGAACGGATAGCAAAATTATCAAATAACATCAGTTACAGGGGGAACATTGAAACACTGACTACATAATTACAATATGATGATCCTCAAAAAAGTACTTAAATGCCTCAAAAAAGTTTTTATCCAATAGCTCGAAGAAAAGTGAAAAAAAATTATTCACTTTTTTCTCAATAATTTGAACTATATTATACAATTTTAATATAGATTTAATGGCTGTAGCTTCTTTTATGGAGAAAAATGAATTCAACTGTCCCTGGTCTTCCTTATATAAAGAACACATTCTTTTTTTTTTTGATATATTTCTTAAATAAAAAGTAGGTTCATCGATTTTCTTCATATTTTAAAGAAATTTAACTATTTATAAGAAAAATGTACATAATTTACAGCAAATGAATATTCTAGGTTCTTAATGTTGCTTCTTTCACGTTCCGTTCAATTTATTTTTAGCGTTCAGCCATTTTTAGCATTCCTTTCAGCATTCAATTCTTCCAACATAAAAAAATCAATTTGGGTTACAAGATATATATAGAGCTGAATTGTATCTTATAAAACCTTAGTGAAATCAAACTATACAGCTGATACTAAGTATTTTAGGAATATTCATAGTTTAGAGCGAATTTGAGACAATTCAAAATCAATAAATACAAATTGCTAGAATTTTATCAAGTCAACTAATAAACTAACTTTGATACATTTGGTTCAAATAGGGTATCAATATGCTTATACTAACAAATTTTATCGATATTAAATAATTTAACAAGCTAATTTCATATGTTAATATTCATGCATTTGATCCTATCCAAACTCCAGCAAATAAAATGTTTAATACCACTTCAATGCATTCGTTCCTGTTTAGCGTTTAAATACTTTGCTGAAATAACAGACCTAGTCTTACTTTCAAAGTTTGAAAGTCGGGGAATATTTTAACGACTCAAAATCCTATATTGAAAGCTTGATTCAAATGACTTAAAATCGGGTTTGATATAGTGTTGTGTTGGTTTTTATTTATTCAGTCCAGTTATATCGGTCATTATTAATGTCGATCATTGGGACCGGTCCTTAAGATTGTCTGTCCTTGAAATTTTTCATAAAAATACCGATGATTTATTAAGCAAATAAGATATATGAAATATGTAATAAAATTATTTGCACACATCTTACAAAAAATAAATTTTTTATTATGATGCAATATTATACGAACATATTATATTGTTACTTATTTACATAATTTATTCTTTTATATAACGGATTAACTCTAAAAAAAAGGCAAAAGACCTTCATTCATGTCACGAGGGATCGATTTTTCCTTCTTACATGACCTACAAGTGGGACGTGACTGGATGATGTTCCTCGGTCCTGAATAAGGACCAACACAACAATAGCTGAATTTTTCAAAAGTATTTTATTTTTTAGCATATTTTTTTTCATAAAAATATCTGAGATTTATTTTTGGCCTTCAAATTTCAAGTTTGCACTACTAGTTTTTAAAAGTCAACTTAATGATATTGAACAAAAATTTAAATACACATTTTATAACAGATTTACAGCTCCTTTGTTTTAAAGCTTTAGTAATAACAGCACAGTTGAAACTAGGAATTCCATCTCTTTCTGTGTCCCTTCGAAGTGCTAATTAACCGAACAATTCGGGAAAGTGGAGATCCTTCCGCTTCACTTCGCATCTTCTCTTCCCCAGACAATAATATTCTTCCTTCACTTCGTGTGCTACGCTTGACGTACGTAAGTTATTTTCTTATTATTGAAAGGTTGCAAGAATTGATTTTCAAATATCTTCTGTCGCTATCTCCAATTTTTAGATAGAAAGAGAAAGTATGACGTGTGGGCAAACTTATACAGTCTAACTAAAAAGAGGCATGTGATAGTCTTAATATTGGAATTAAATAGTTTCATCAAAACTGTGATTTATGAATTTGGAAGTCCTGATTTTTTTAAAATAAGTATATGTTAGACTATTTAAATTTAATAAATCATTTAAAAAAGATAAAAATAGGAAAAAGTGTTCGACAAATGGCGTTTTGATTTTGTAATATTTTATTGTAGTAATTGTAATTCTGTTACCCTTTTGTAGGAGGCGCACTTGAGCCTTAGATTACAGGTTTCTAGTATTATATATATACACCATAGAGAAGGAAATAAAGAAAGGTGACAAGGTACGCCAAAGATTGAGCAAATACCAGAGCTGATAAGTTGAAAGGAACGACGTCACATTTGTTTTGCACAATACATATATTAATAATATTATATTTGATGGACTTGTCTCAGAGCATGAGCATATAGGATTCGGTGACGATTTAGCTTAGAGATTTATCACTTGAACTCATCTCTGACTCAGAGGAATAGGAATTTAAGATCAGAAAAGTCATGTGTTTTGGGGTAAAAAGAATCTATGTGCGACTGCGATGGTAAGAATGATCTTTTACAATTTGTTTATGAATAGGTTATTAAGTGAATCAGGAGGAGATATGTATTGCTTCAGGGCGTTATAACAGATGTTTCAATAAGTATTTGTCCTTTGATGGTATGACTATATAGCGAAGTGATATATTTGCGTATAAAAAGTGATAGAAACTTCTCCATCTATTGCTATAAATTTGTATACCACAAGGCTACAAGAATTTTGGTACTCGAGGTATTTTAACATTGACTTGGACTCTGGGAATGATGAATCAGACTCAACTCGGAAAAGAAAGTATGAGGACAAGGAGGACTGGAGACTATGAGTAGTCTCGTAATCGTCGAAAGAACTTAAAATCTGAAAAGGTGGACTCAATTAAAGTACAAGATATTACATTAAAAGGATGCATGTTTCTGTTAAAGTGCTTTGGTCATCGAAGGTTTTCTATCTATTTTGTGAAGGAGAGCATCATTATTGTCGTAAGAGAATTTGGTTAAAAACAATGGATTATTATTTTGAACATTTCGATAGAGTATAGGAATTCATTAATAGTCGTAATTAAAATCTCTATTATATTCTTTAATGTAATTTTTATTTGTATTTTCTATTTTATATATAGGGTAGTTACGCAACGTAGTTTTTGAGAAACAAAAGTTTGTACATAAAATTCAACACTTCTATATTTTATGGTGTGCGATAATATGAAGATCTTTTCTGTCCATTTGTTTATATTCGAACAGCATCCCCATGTGCTAGTTCAATAGCGGTTTTGACATTAATATTTTAACTCCTTTACTGTATTTTTGTCATATTATTTGAGAAATAATCACTATCTGATAATATGAAACAAATAATTGACAAATTCATATTGTTGGACAGTGTTTCAAATTGAATAAAATAAGAAATAGCTCACTAAATAGCCAAATGAATAACTAGATACCGAAGAAAAAATCATTCAAATAGCTCTTGGTGAGGAAGAAGACAAGGAGAAAGAGACGTACGGTATATTCAACTCCCTCACGCCTGACATAAATTGTATAAATAATGAATAAAAGGGATCACATTTATATCCGTGCATCCAACTCCGTCTCGGGAAAGAATATAACGGATCCACTTCGGCAAGATAATGCCATTTATTCCGTGGATACCTCCAATACATATTTGATTGGCATTTAAATTTATCTCCGAATTAGGACTATCCAAGCATCGTATGGAGTCTCTCAGAGCTCGAGTAGTTTTACTCCAACTAATCACCTTATGAACCTACCATCATTTTGTTTTAAAGCTTAAATAATTGTTATAGATCCCCTAACAGGTGCTCATACCAACATTAAGTTTGACTGGATTAACGCAACTATTCCCCTCGAAACATTTTAAATGTGGGGAGATGAATCTTGAAGTCATTTAGATGAATACCTATTATTGAGGGGAAAATATGGAAAGACGAAAAAAGAATCCTGAGAACATTATGCTCCACCTTTCCCAATGGTTTATTACCCAATCAAGGGGATATATTCGAACTAATTAATCAATTATGAACTAAATTATTTCATTTATGAATTGTATATTATAATATTAAATGAATGTATTAATACAACTATAAATTATATAATATGAAACCAATCTTTAATCATTGAATCAATGAGAAACATAATTTAGCAATACCAGAGTAGCAAATTGTAATTTATTTGTTCCTTAATCCTGTAGGAGCTCAGCTCCGTTTTATATTCTTAATAGGTAGTTCGTTGAATTCCTTGCTTAACATGAATTTTTCCTGAATGAAACCTTACTCAAAAAAGAGGATAACTTGGATTTTATAGAACGGTCTAGAGGAGACAGTGGTGTAGTAATTAATACTTAATATTGGTAATTGAAACCAAAGAGTGTAAAAGGCTATAACATCAACATCATCAATCGGAATACCAATGATAAATCTTGATTTTTGAAATTAAGGATTGAAAGTTGGAGACAATTCCTCGTCATAATTGATCCAAAATATTATCAGTATAATATAAATTTTGACATGGTATAGTCTCAATGAAATATAGGATCGTATTGGAAATGAAGATTTAACTTTCTGTAGTTCACGATAGGAGCAAACAAGACACGAGTATTATACCACATCTTTGCAAAGTTGATTACTTCCCGAGGTTCCATGAGTTGAAGTGAAGCGACAAGGATTCCGAAAGACAACTGGATACTTTGCTAGAGTTAGAATCCGAGTAGAGATTTAACAGTAAATCAGATATTGGAGGTACCCATGGAATACATGGTATCATATCGCAGAACTGTGTCCATTGTTTTCTTTCCCGAGACAATTTTGGAAATACAGACATGATCCTTTATAAATTATAATAATACGACAAAAGGTGGAGGGAGGATTTTTCCTTTTTCTAATTAATGTAACGTGTGTCTGTTCCTCCCTCTATTCGTTCTCATAAAATAATATGAAATCCTTCATCTCAAGGATTACCAAATAATTAGGTACCATTTGTTGGTCACAAAGGAAACATGTTCCGAGGGTTGAACTTGTTTTACATTAATATCGAAATGAAGATGAAAATCATCAAGGAACTCTTTCCGAAGTAACAGGAAAACTGAATCAAGGATATGAATACACTGCGTACGAGAGTGGGTTCGTTGTATTTTGAATTTAATCCACCCAAGTGATAAATATTCAAACAGTATTTGCACTCTTATGTATATTTTCGCTATTTCATGGTGTTAGAAACTAAGAAACCTAATTCGAATAACGTCAGAAATTAAATTTTTGATTTGAAACTTCTCTGAATTTATGAATTTTGGGCATATTTTGATAGTCTTTTAAATCTCTAATAACCTCTTTATTGGATCTTTTAATGAAAATATTTTGATTCAAACCTTCTTACTAACATTATAATCAATGTGTTTATTGGAATCCTATCTCCACAGAGTAGTTGGGATTCATCCGTAACATGTATAAGTTCATAATATCAACATAGTGTGTTTGCTTTACAAGTACTTATCTATTTTTTTCTCCAATTTCTAGATTTTTTAGCCTGTAGGAAATAATTAAAAGTAACATGAAGTCCTTGCAGTACTGTCCAATGACTAAGAACAGTACAATGAAAAGTCAAGATCCAATTAAGTTGTCATTGAGGAGATTCTTCAGTAAACTTTCTTTATTCTACATAAAATATTCATAAGGAACGCTAACATGACAATATATACCATAACAATCCCTGCCTACAACTTATATAAATCTTCCAAATATTTATGTAAATTATATCAATAATTTCTTGTACAATGGAATTCAATCTTGATAATTCATGTTTTGTAGTATATTTTCAATCATTCATAAACGAGTGATGCCTCACTTCTACTCAACTTCAACATCTTAATGTTGGATCTACATATTACCTCTGATTACAGTACCTTCTTTGTATATGATTGGCTTGATCAAATTTTATTACATTAAGTATATGGTGTTATACATAATAATTAATGGAATTATTGCATAATTGATAATCCGAGCAACATTTTTTAATTTTTAATCCATTATTAATGAAGGAGATGTGAAATTTGATTAAGTACTACAAGTTAAATAAGATAGATCAAATATGGCTAAGTTAAGGTGCGTTCATTGAAGTGCTTACTCACATTTTAGTACGAATTTATTCTTCCTTTTTAGTATTATGCTTTAGTACATCTTGATTGTAATAGGTCCTCTTTTTTTTTTAGGCCCTTTTGACAAACCTTATCCCTAAATTCAAGTATTTTATTATGATTTCAAGAAAGAAATTGATAAATTAAGGAAAAGAGAAGGTGCGGAAGAAATTGCAACAGTTTGATCAGTTTGACGTTCGAATCATATAATTATAAGGCAATTAAATACAATTATTAACACCATTACGTCATATAAAAAAACAGAAAATTAAGAAAAAATATACATATATAGGTGTATTACACAATTATTTAGAATTTATAAATAAGAAAATAATTATAAGTGTTAATGTCATATTAATATGCTTTACAATTGTCAAGGAACGTAATTTATTATAAATGAATGCGGGAATAATTCGTCATATATACAGTTTTGTCAAATCGTAAGTATTTAGTGTTATCCGTTGTTTATTTATTGAATGTTGATGTGAAGATTCTAAATCATCTCAAAAGTGATACTTAAATATGTTAAAATGTGATGAAAAGTAATTTAATAATTCAGAAAATGACTCCCAACTCAATAACTTTTGAAATATGTTAAACGAAATTCATATATTCCCAAATAAGTTTACCGAAGTTATAACATCACTTATAATTTATAAACATATTTATTACGTATGAGTTCCCATGAATTATTTATACATATATGTACGTAATAAGAGAGTTAAATATGTTTTACAGCTTTGCTGATAAATATATCTAGAAAGAGGTCCGAAATAAATACATAGTCCAGGATCGTCTCCTACTTTTTTTCAATGGCAGAAGAGACCCACAAGTAACAATTTAATGGGAAGTGAGGATGAAGCGTTTGTAATTACATAAACAGTACAACTTTATATATGGATTAAGTGTCATTGATATGAGTTGTTTGTTTGTTATGTACATCAATAACACTTAAGGACTCGAATCAATGAAAGATTTTTCTAATAATATTAAGAGACAAAATGGAGTAGAATTTGGAAGGAGTTTCAATAGAAGAGCTACGGATGAAGGATGATAAGTATCTTTGTTCCTCACTGTACATTTCATTCCATTGTAAGAAGGCGAAAGCAAGTATCGCAGAAAAATAATACAACTCCTTGAATAATAATTATGATCATGCGGCCAAGGATTACTAGGTACAAGCTAGAGAAGGAATTCTGTTGAAATTCAGTCACCTCTTGACAAAAGTCCCTTAATTCAATTATAAAATTGCTTTATTTCAATGTGTACGAAGTTCGGTAACATATATTGACATTCAGATACTTATGATTTATTACGGGATATGACGTCATTATGGTTACATTAAAATAATACATTATTAAGATAATGGTGCATTTTTGCTAGTACACCCTCATGAAAAATAATATCACTAAAAAAAAAATACAAAATCGAACCAAAATCCTTAGATCAAGGTTAAGCCATTTCCATGCTAACAAAAATTATAAATAAATTGTGACGATGGAATTCCGATCCGTGGATATTGTTCAATATTGGGAAATGAAAGTAAATTCTGTCATTATTCTTCCCTGTGATTGTCAATCACTACTCCAAATCCCTCTCATCATCCGTTTTTCTCTTCTCAGTTAAGAAAGTTTGCTCAGGCCCATCACTTCCTTCTCCAGGATCACTTACGACATGGTTGAAGATTTGACCTCGGTTTTACTTCCAAAAGTGTGAAAAAAATTTTAAGGTAGAAAATAAAGATTGAGAATTGTGTAATAAATCATTTCTTGGATTAAAATATCAGTAGATTATGATTTTATTAATTTTCAATTCTGTATTTTGTGTTGTCTTGCCAAGAAATTTGAATTTGTTCAAATAATAGATAGTGGTCAGGACTTAAAAAATAAAGTTGTTTCTTCTATAGCTTTTGTGCAATGACCGTATAAAAAATATATCTCGAGTGAGAAACAAAAATTCACACTTTTAGATAAATTCCTGGCTTTAAATAGACATATTTATTGATGAGAAAGGACTACAAACTTGCTTTATATATTATTTTTTAGTAATTTAGTAAGCTTGAAATAAATCCTAGTTTATACTATTTCTTGTACAATAACATTAAAAAATGTATAAATATTAGCCCTACTCCTTAATTTTATTGCCATGTGAAAAAAATATCGTCAGTTATTTAAATAAATGGTACATAAAAATGTTTGGGAGCTAGATACTTGAAAATTTGATCGTTTGTATTTGAAGTAGTATATTAACAGAAACTCGATGTTTGTGCTGAATATCCATATTTCAGAACACATTATATTGTACAATCATATGACCAACAGCTAATTGATATAGACTAAGTCAAGGTTCAAGTTTTCACATAACAACTACAGGTTCTACAAACCCCATGTCTTTGACTAATTGATTCATTTGTAGAACTTTAAAATGTTGAAGAGATATTTTTATTTCCGTCAGATTAGACATACCTTTACAAAAATGATTATAATTAAATAACCATAACATATTTTGTATTTCTGTCTTCGGATTTGAAGTCTGTATAATTTTAATCTAGAAAACCTGTATTACTTATAAGAAATCGAAACTTGATATATTTCCAATTTTGGTAGTGAAACTAGGGTCGAATTTCTTACTTTCACCTGCTTGATTTCAGCTCTAAATTGAAACAGTATGACGTCACTTAATTTCCATCTTTAAAGTGGGAATAAAATGTTCGGTGAGGAATTTTACAGGGAATAAAATTACTAAGAACGAAAAGACAGAGAATGAAATGACTTAGCACCGTTTTTTATGATTTTTTTTACTAACAAAAAAATAAACAATATTTGAAATATTATAATAATGGCTGTCTTGAATTTTTCTTAAGCTTTAACAATTGAAAAATTATAAATTATTAAAAAACTGTATCGTGGTAAAGTCACAGAATTAATAAAAATAGTGTGGTTTAAAAAAAATCTTAAATTCATTTATATACTAAAAAAGTAAGATTTCATCCAACATAACCCTTTATAGTAAAATTGAGGAAAAGTATAAAAAATACATGCATATCACATATAGTGAAATACTGTAGAATAGTAATTAAATAGTTGTAAGAATGATATAAATTTCTAATCTTTACTATTATATAAATAATCATTTAAGTAATATTATAAATAATAATGATAGAATTTACAACATATGTATGTATTTTATTAAGCAAAATTCATTTAATAATTACAAAATGAATACTTGGTAAATCAATATTTTACCATGTATATAATTTAATGAAATCTATTTTATTATTAAACAAAAGAAATTATGATTATTATAAATAACACCTTTAATTTATATAAAAAACATAAATATATAAAATACAGCCGGTAATAACAATTTTAAATTATAATTAAAAGAATATAACGTACGAACACATTTCCTTATAGTATGACGTCAAGCACTACATTTTAAACTTCAAAGGCTCATAATTTATATTATTTTTTAAAACCATATGGATGGATTTGTTGTAATTTTTAGATAATGATTACAAAAATCCTGTAAGAACCAAATATAGTAAACATTCTTTTATAAATCAATATTAATTTTATGACATTTGTAATCTGAATATCCTTTCATTGAAAAATACACTTATTAATTAACAAACATGAGCGAGGAGATAAATAGATAGATGTCAATTAATAAATAAATTGCTACTTGTAAAAAATTAACCAAATAAGAAATATAAGGAAATACATAGACGATATATCTGATCTTAAATGAGTCATTGAATATGGTAACAGTGTATTCGATAAATTCTTGATAACTAAATTATGGAACAGATCAACATTAATTTAACGAAGCCAATTTTATTCTTCAACATCCATATTAGCTCAATTTTGTAAACCTATGATAATTATTTGGCATATTCAACTTCCAGTATCAATATGGTTATGAATCTAATCTTTTGCTGCAAGACCATATACTTAAGTACAAATTTGATAAATTAGAGAGCCTCCATAGTCTGTTCTTGTTGTAAAACGGGAAAGAAGAATTAATCCTTGATCAGATATTGGCACAGTCCATGGAATTGTCAGCATCTCACTACGCCGGTTAAATACTATTCCTATTGTCCATTTTGACGAAAACATAATTGATAATTCGTTTGATCGACGTAGAATATGAGCAAATGTGTGATGAATACAAAAATAGATTATACGATTATTTTTCCTAAAAATGAACCAAAGACAGTTTTATACTCCTTGTTTATTGCTCTACAATTTCTATTAGAGTAATATTTTGCTTATTCTACTGTACGACCCGATATTTAAGGTTAATTATTATGAAAATATCCCACTAAATAAAAAATTAAGCTATGATAATTGGTACTCTCACATTTAATAGGAGACACTTCTTTAAGTGTGAGGAATAAGACAGAGTGCTATAAGTAGAGTTATGAGACTAGTCTATCCGCTTTGACGATACTCACTTCCTCGTGCGCCCTCTTGTAGTGCTGTGGATTGTAGAAGTAGCTTTGAAGTTGAGGGGATTACACTTTTTTAATTTCTAAGCCACAAATTTCTTGGAATGCAATGGGTCCTAAAAATGAAAAGAAATATTTGGAAACCATCAAATAATTCCCGATTGTGCTTTTAACATTTAGAAGAAATCAATTCATAAAGAATTCTAAGAGTAAAGTTACAAGACTCACCAAAAACTCCAACAAAACCATTTTAATTCCGGAGAACAATAGTGATGCTAAGAAAATTTAATAATTAAGGAAACTTCAAGCAACATTTTTAGATCAAATTTCAGGTAAAAAATGATATCCATAATTTTAGGATCATACATACTTTACTCCTTATTTTGTATCTCCTTCTTCAAATATACTTAGTGAATTAATCTAATTTCATCGACAATTGATGATGAAACTTCTTATAATGGTAATTTTGTTTTGCTTTAGTTACTTAATCTTTAAAAAATAATAATTGCTTTATATATATTACATATATTTCTCGTAAGGTAAAACATCTCAAGCATATAATAACAACTTTTAAATCCAACATGGATTAAATGAAGCAGCAATAAAGGAATTAAAAAAGAAGTTGAAGGAAAAAGATGTCAAAATTCGAGACGCAGAATCAAAGCTTATGCCTTTAGAAATGCGCCTCTCTTCGGTATTTAATTAAGACCGGATAAAATTTTTAAGATGCAGGAACCGAAACTGACAAAATCGAACCGAGACTGCAATATATTTCTTATCCGTCTCGTTTCTTGTGTTTATTTTCGTTTTGTTTGTTTTTGGTAAATTTATAACCGTTTAATATTCCATCTACATAATTTTATGTAAAAGAAACACATCGTTACCTTTATTGTATTATGCATACTTTCCTCTATAAAAAAACAGAAAAGGCCCGAAATCCTCTGTCAGTTAGCAAAATAAGGGTTATCCAAACTTTAAAATGCCAAAGCCCTCCACCAATTATACATTTTTAGTTGAGTCCCCATCTCTACGAAACATGTGTAATACATCTGACCAGCTTATTACTTCTACAGACACCTAGGATGATGATGACACCTAAAAGAAAGAGCAGAAGTTTGTATGTGAAGTCAAAGTGATCTATGACGTGGCTAATAGTGGTGTGAAACTGATGAGTGACTTCCCAACTCGAATTATAACTGAGCCAGAGTAGACACATTGCTTACTAAAATTGTAGAGTATCAAAAGAACAAATTAGACAATTCCAAGAAAGCAACATTGAACAGTGACAATACATATATAGTGACATCCTGTCTGATCAAAAAAAAAAAAAGATAATTGTATATATGTACATTAAAAATAGTTTAAATTTTAACAAATATTAGTTTGAAAAATTTCATATTCAAGAAAACTTAGTTTTCATTTAGTACCACTTTCAATGCAATGGGTCCAACTTCTGAGTAGCTACAATCAAAACAAATGCATCATATCACGAATTTTGCAGCATTAAAAAAATCAGAAATAAAGCTAAACGGCTCTTGCAGCAGTCATATCCAAAATCAAAGTTATTTTTATAGTTAGTTAGTTCAGACCTTGTTGAATTGGAATAATATTAGTTTGGATACATTTGGTGAAAAAAGGCAAATTTTATGAGGTCTAATATCCACTCTTTCTCTGGAGTTATTTAAGGTTACCAACCGTTTTTTCCCCCATGGAAATGTTTTTTTTTGTATTTTAAATATTGTACTGGCACTTATTTATAAATTCATGGAATGCCCGGTTTTTAGGGACAATAATTTAAATATTGATTTATAATAAATGTTAGATTAATTTTTTTTTTTTTTTTTTTTGCAATTCAATTTAAAAGAAATATATATTTTCCAAAAAAACAAAACAATATTTGATTGATAAATTTCAAATAAGATACAACCTACCCCCGTCCCTTTCTGTCGTAGAGTGAGAATGAATTGAATAACGCGTCCTTGATTTTGAACATCAAAATATGATAGGTTATTTTATTATCATTTTTCAAAAGAGTCCTTTCTTCTGTAAAGTATAATTTAGTACCAATATTTTATTTTTTTCGATTTTATTATTATTTTTTTAAATACAAAGCCAATGGAATATGAATATTAATTAATCATATTCAATAGAATACCCCTACTATTAAAAGGAGAAGGGACCAACAATTTGGGGGAAATAACGTAATTAGCTAATTAACATTTAATTTCAGATCTTATTTTCTTTCATTTTGGAGAAAAGGTTGGGAGATAAAATAAAAATCATATCGTGACGGAAGGAGGCATTTTGATTCTATCATTTTCTTTTTATTCAATTTTATCTTCCTACCATTTTTTTTCTTAGTCGTCCATTTCAATTTCTTAAGTCGTTGTAATTGAGTGTTGTTGAGGGTACCCTGTAGAAGTTTGCTTGTACGTCATAATTTATCTTTCTATCTCGAAGTTGGGAGACAGCGACAGAGGAACCTTCTAATTCAATTATCCCAACTTTTCAATACTTTCAAACTTTACAAGCGTAGGGACGCGAGGTAAATCGAATAGTGTATCGACGGAAGAAGAGGAGAAGGATCTCTACTTTTTCCGTCTACTAAATTCGTTTTTAATCATTAAGATTTTCATTCGGTTGATTAGCACTTTGAAGGGTCTCAAAAATAGATGGAAGGTCTCATTGTGTGAAAGAAGTTGTGAATTTGGCTCTTCAGATTATTCAGAGTGCATCCATTTACTGAGACCGGAGAAGATAATACTTCCTCTTCCACTGTCAATAAATTCTTCGCTTCACTTCGCGTTCCTATGCTTGACTTACCGAAGGTATTTCTTATTTGTTGAAAAGTTGGGATAATTGAGTTAGAAAGTTCTAAGTTAATTCCAAGAGCCGTTGGATATATTTCCGTTATGAAAATGCACTTGAAATTCTTAGCGGTTTAAAATTTTTTTATTCTTCTTCTTTCAGTTTTCCTTCACTATAATTCAAAAATTGTTAGCCATTCAGGTGATGGGGCAAATAAATAATCCTTTCCCTATTGCATATTTGCCTTGAAGAACTAAAAGTCTTCCTGAATGACGCCAGGATAAACGATACAGCTAATAGGACAGAATCCATTGGGCAATGAGGTATAGTTCTACTTTACCCGATGCTCCACCAAAAATCGGCCATATGCTTTTTAATATATACAAATTTTCTAATTATCGATTTAAAAAAAATCAAATGTCAAAATATGTATTTTTTCCGTGGCACCCCAGTGTGGCGCAGCACGTACTTTGAGAAAATAGAGTATTTCCCTCCAGTTGACTATGTATATTAGTGTTGAAACACTTCGGGAATGATAAAAAAACAGATATCCTGCTCTACCGATTGTTTATTATCGTATCCTATATTAACCTATTCTTAAAGTTTACATAAAATTGGCATATTTTCTTAATAGTTAAAGTATATACAATAAATAATATATATAAAAATATTGTAAAATTTAATTATAATTATTATATTTCAAATATGTGAATGAACATGATTCCCAAATATTTATATTTAATGAAAACTTCAAATCTCTGTACAGTAATTTCAAAATAAAATTAAGATGCATTAAATTCAAATATTGTATTCATTATTTCATAATAATAAGAATGTATATAGGTTGAAGAGGAAAAATGGAAAATGCAGTCTGCTAAGTGTTAATATCAAAAAAAAGTTTATATGGTTATTTGTTGAATGAACAATTAAGAATGGTACGGAGAAACGTATTTAGCAGGGAAATATCCCCTTTTATTCCCCAATTCTCCAGCCCACCAATGTCTATCAGCTTTATCCGTTACATTAATAACATCACCTCTTCTAAATTCTAATTCACCAACTTCCTGAAAATTTATACAAATGTGGTAGTACAATTTAAAACTGAAATGTGGGAATAAAAAAATGAATATATCTTAAAGTGAAAGCAATATTTAATAAAGCAACCAAATATGTGTATTTTTCAAAGGTAAAACAAATGTAAATATCTGGTAATTAAATATAAAATTAACCAAGAATTCTTCACAAATCATTCAGTTTTATATATTTTTTTAAATATTATCAATAAATTGAAGGAAATTACCATTTTAACATTAAGCAAAATTTTTGCACACATGTGAATACATTAATGAGTTTTACCAGTTGATTTTCATAGCTAACTTATATTATATTCAAAGCAAATATTAAAACAACGGATCTTAACCGAAGTGCAAATACAGGTAAAAATAAATTGACCAATCATAAAAAATATTAATTTTAGGAGAAATGCTTAACCAAAATTAATAGAATTGGTCCCACAGGTCAAGTTGAAATGCCACAAATAATAAATATTCAATTACCTGAGGAATAAAGTCATATAGCGCTTGAACCAAAAATTCTTCACAAATGATTTCCTTAAGTTTAATATCTTGAGATCTAGAGACGGAAGCCGAATGATGATATTCAACCAACTCATTTAATGAGTTAAATTTAACAACCCACAAAAAAAATTTCCCTGAAAATATATTTATTAAGTAGTATTATTTGATTTATAAATTATATTGGCCACCTTGACCATCCCGAAGGACTTTAAAATGTTGTACTCCATCCCCACATTTGACCGATAATGAGAAGTCACCTGGTGAAGACTCCGATACACGAATAACGAAAGCACCTTCATGTTTATTAGAAAGTAACTTTTCGGCAGTAGCCCTGGTCATACGAGAATAATACCAATCATGAGGTTTCATGTCAATATAATTACTAGGTATGAGTCCTGTAATCAAAGGACATATAAATTACATTTGATATCATCAAGAATAATTAAAGAAATTTGCTACTCAATAAAAGTCGAGCCAATATCATTTTCTAAAATAATATAATATCTAAAATATCAAGTAACTATGAAAGTAGAACCAACAAAAGTGAGATGAACATTTGACTAACTGAAATATATGAATAAATTATTATTTTCAATTGGATGAACCTGAATTTATAAAATTACTTTAATTTGTCTTAAATTTTAAGTTGTAAATAACCATTCTTATGATGAAATGATTAGAAAAAATATTTGAAATGTATATTTTAACATATTGGGAAAAAAAATATTTCAGGTGTGTAGGAAGACTTTTCATATCATGGACGCAAGATTATTTTTAAGGGATGGGGGTGTACTTTAAATATTAAAAACTTGAGTCCCGTGGTTTCTACGCTAATTGCATCAGCGATCACATGTATAGAAATTAGTCTTAAGGATAATAACTTAAGTTTGACACGTTCTAAGATTCAATTATAAAATAAATACAATTTGAGTATTTCTTGAGTAGTTCCTACATATTTATATATTGAATAGCATAATCTTTGGAGTATCTGTAGCTAGGAATCAATAGTATATTTAAAGTTTGATCCTAAATTAAAATAAGTTTAACACTAACTTTGCTTTTAATTTAGACTAATTATGAATTGAAGTATTTGTAGGTTTTTAAAATTGTCGCTATCATATTTAGTATTTGACATAGCAAATGATATTTATTGATCTATGGATAAATGATAACTGCCTGGAAGCTGAGTAGATAATTTTACTGATTTTACCAGTTATCAATGATACGCCCAGACAACGTGTCTTTAAATTCTTAATTTCCTCTCACCACTTGGTCTAGTAAAATACCTAGTAAAGCAATTTTTGTTCCAATTACTCATTGTTCATATTTGACCTACTTGAGTCAAAAGTTGAATCGCTTAATTTGTGCAAATTGGATTAAAAGTTTATTGGTCAGGTTCGAGACGATGAAAAAATAAAGGATGTGTCCAAATGTGTCCAATACTGGAGACAAAACATTTTCTCTACAAAAAAATCCCTCGAGAATACTGTTTATATGTAAAGAGAAGAGATGTATTTTTTAAATATTTACATATTTAAGAAATATTAAAAATATTTAATAACGAAGGCAGAGATTTGAAACTTGCAGAAAGACGGCCCTCTTTTCTGTTGTATAAGGGCCACACCTTGCCTGCTAGGAGGAAGAGGGGGGTTCTGTTTTAGAATATTTTTGTCCTTTTGGGACGGGGACTAATCTTGGTCTTTTTAATTATTTTTTGGTTCACTAAATAGGGATACCTTGTGGACCCTGTTCCCCATCGCTATTTGCTCTCTTCCTCCCTTTTTATATTCTGTATTAGTACAAATATTTACATTCATATATTAAAATTGAAAAAGTTGGGACGTATATATGTAAAATAAAATAAAAACAATGTACATTAAAGTAAAATATATCCAAGAGATAAAAATTCTTTCTGAAAAAGAATTTTTAGAACAGTTTAATATTGAAAATAGTAGTTTCAAACGGCATTGGCTCCGACTTGTCCATCATGTTATTAAGCGTCAGATGGGCAACCTATTAAAACAATTGGAGAATGTTTGAAAACGTTTAATTTCTCCATTGTTTGAAATTTTAGAAACTTATCCATATTGTAATTCCATAAACCAATTACCACCCAATACTTAATAAACACGTGTCATCTTTTACTTTTTATCCTACAGACTACTTATTGATTCTGATTTTATATGTGATGTTAAGTTTTTATCTCGTTTTCTATGAACGAATAATGAATATTGACGTATTTGATTGATAATACATTGACGTAGAAACCCTAGAGTTCAAACCCCCAATATTTAAAGCCCAGGGGGCCTTATAGTTCTTGCTTCTTCCTATCCAAAAATGAGGTTCTCCTCAATAAAATGTTTCGTGCATCCCTGTGATATAGTCATCTTAAAAAAAATTATTGAAGAATTTCACCACGCTGTATAAGAATAATTACTAATAATGTTTTATGAAACTTTCATCATAATATTGGTTATTCATAGCTTGTCTAAAAAGTTGTTAAGGTTTTAAGGACATTTTTAAATCGAGTGAATTATCTGCTAAATGGGAACAATTTCTCAACATAGAGAAAATTTAATACATGTAAATATATGAATACAGCAATAAGTAGAATTTTAAATCAAGTGAACAACCAGTATGTAAAAAACCCCAAAAAAATGGCTAGGTAATCCTGACTTTTTGAAGAGCAGCTTAGTTATCATGATGTTAATTAAATTAGCTGCGAGCAGCTGTAAAATTAAGCAAATAAGCACAAATCATCCGTATTACTCTTTCATTAATGTACTTGTGATAATCTTATAGTTAGATTTTCTCTTTTCAATGGCTAAGGAATCAATAAATTAAAAACACTGTTCGGATTGCCAACGAAAAATAAAATAAAATTAAAAAGCATTTGAAGTCATATTTTTTTAAAATGTGACCAGAAGTAACAATCTATTTTAAATTATTATTTACTCTAGGGAGAGGTTGTTTATATCAAATTCAACTTTAAACCCTAATTTTCAGATACAAGAGCGTATTCTAAGCAATCTGAAAAAAAAAAAAAAAAAAAAAAAAAAATAGAGTTCAGTAATGTATTAAACAATTCCATAGGCAAAGCAATTGGAGCATCATTAAATATAATTTTAACTGTCCCTGATGGTGACATCATACAAATAAGAAACTAGTATGACATGACTAATCTGAATCATGCCCAAAGCTTTATATTTTTTGATATTGTTAATTTTGAGCTATTTAGGCTGGGACACTTGAAGGATCGACAGAGTGAGAACTCTTTCTCGATTCATTGGGTGGCAGTGCATGGCCATTCTTAGTTGGTGGAGTGACTTGTCTTTTCGATAACGAAGGAGACTTTGCCCTGCTAAATAAGAGTTAACGTCCTTCTTTTTTTTTTTGCGTTAATGACAATTACGGTTTTTAAAAAAAAATAGAAGTGAAGTCCGCTCTAAAGGTAGTCACATTTTATAAAAACAATACTATACAGAAGATTAATTTCAAATATTTATCCGAAAAACAAGTATCAGAAGAACGAGTATTTCTATTAATGAGATTTGATGAGCTCAATCATTAATTAACTTGTCAAAATTAGGGGTGAAGTTGGTTATGCTGATTCTTAAAACAAAGTGAACATTTGAGTCTGTTGAGTGACATGTTCTTTCATTTGTTAATTATGATTATTGAAAAAGTCTACTCGCAAATCTACGTTGATGCAAAGATCAAAAACATTGTTCTTGCTAAGTTTTTGAAGTTTATCTGAGATAAAAAATGCATAAAATTCAATCATTGATTTGCTTTCACTTATATTCTTGAAAGTGTAATCAGTAATGATAAAAATAGGATTAATTTTTTACTCGCCCGATTTTTGGGGTTGGTAAACTGGAGAGTGAATGTTCTTTTCCTAAGCTGTTGTCATAATTATATAACTCATGGGAAGTGAACTTCCTTTTCTACTACATACAACTTATCATTGATATATACGAAACCAGATTTAACATTTGCATGTGCTCGTAAAAGATTGAGAGTAACCTTGAGGATTGGTCACTGAGTTACATAATGGCTCCTTATTGCTGTTTGAGTGGAATAAAAGATATAAATTGGAGAAATTCTTGGCTATTTCCTGGTTTATTTCCATCTCTCCCTTCTTCACAGCTGCTTGTAGCTGATCTAATGGAACGTCATGACATTTAAGCTGCTCTCTTCCAAAGCATTTTTCAAATTGTCATTGTTACCGTGTTGATTTAAAAAAAGAAATATTATTAGCATGCTCAAAATGCTCTTGTTTAGTACCACTGTTCATCAATTAGTTCTAACAGCAGTTCTTTATTTCTTGTTTCAACATTACAGGCTAAAGTTGAGTTCAATTAATCAAACTTACTTTCCATTGCATTAATATCAACAAACCATCTTATATATTCCTCATATAATACTAATAACCATTAACTGTATTCACTGACACTTCTTGTGTGACGGCAGTCTGTGTTATTAAAAGTGGGAAATGAATAATGCTTTGCTCCTGCAACTACTTAGCAAAAGATGTAAGCCTCAATTAGAAAGCTTTCACATCTTGGTAAATTTCATGAGCTCCTTACCTCATAATGTATGCGTCATAAGTCCTTGTACACTTTTTACTTTATTAGTAAGAAAAAGAAATCTAGACTTAATATTAATGATAAAAAAATATTAAATAGAGATATTTTAATTTCTATTATGTTCAAAAATTCCGCCCTCTCACAATACAGAGCTCCAGGCCGTTTCGACACTAACCGACAACTTTTCTGAAGGTGTGTACCGGAATATTGGGCCATTCCTCCTCTAACTTAGCCTTCATGACCTCCACGCTGCTGAGTGTTGGTCTTTCTCTCTACGGCACGCCACACGTGGTAGTTAAGTGGGGTCAGGTAGGAGGAGTTGGGCTGCCACATCTCCTGTGAAAAAAAAACCATTCGCCCTTAATTTGTTTTGAAATACTTTTGGGTGACCTTAGATGTATGCCACGGTGCTCTGTCCTGTGCCCCTACCCAACTTCCAATACCGTAGGTTGCATTGAAGGTGGAAACGCAGCACCGTCCGACCCAATGACACCGAGCATCATGGCATTTGCTGGGTGTTTCGAACACCCGGTGAATTGTACCTCAAGAGGGAAGTTTTTTTGGGGGTCTTGGCGATGTACTGAAGGCTGCAGGAGTTGCTAACTGTGTCGGCTGTGAAAACTTATTCATCCGAAAAAATGAGGACTTTCCTATTGGGGTTCTTAAATTTATTAAGGAGGATCTAAGATTGTTCAAGCCTGTGTAAAGCCGTCAACCCCTCAAATTTTGCGATTGCCCTAGACTTGAGACCCAAATCCTTCTTAACGGTGCACCGGACAGCCGTTTCGTGAACCATGAGGTCTCTTGCTATTTGGCAGATGATTTCAGAAAGGTTCACGTCTATCTTTGCCTTCACACTCCTTATGAGGCTATCTGTGCGGACCGATTTTGGTCTTCCCAACCCGTGACGATTGACAATGGATTCAATGTCGTTGTAGAGCTTCTTGGTGTTGTATACAGTGGTCATACGGATATTGTTACATGCAATCAAGGAGGGATTGTCACAGGCTTTGATGGCAGCAACGATTTTTTGTCGTTTTCCTATTTCTGTATTTTGGAACTCCTAAATACCTAAAACTGATTTTATTTCTTCAATAAACACCTAAAAGGAAACCGGTTTTTTTTGTTTTTTCTCCCTTTTTATGAATTTTTTTGCGAAATTTAAACGTTATTATGGGTATAAAAAGTGTAGAAGTACATAAGACGCATATCGTAGGTATGTGTTTAATTCATTTATTATTTGCAATTTGTCAACAGCAAATACAAGATCACATATCATATATCACTGGATCTATAAAATGTTAGATTTCCAAAAAGTTCCCTGGATGTATGATGCACATAGTGCAATGGAAAATCTTCCCTGATTTTATCGTTCAGAAGTTTTACTTGCCCAGAATTTATTTTTAATATCTGTTAATTGTAAAGTTTATTATAAATAAGAGCTTTACTAGAAAGAGGCGATGAAACTGGCAAATTTTTCGTCCCTTTCTCAATCTTCAAGAGTTGTTTTTTTTTTTGTCTTAAGACGTCTGTAGATTTTGCAATTTGTCAAAACATTTTACAAGAATTTAATCTTAATGAATGATTGTAAATTCTAAAATCTACATAGTTTAAATATAATAGTAGAACAAATACCAATTTTCCTAGATTCATACAAATTATTATCAATATTGGTGTGATTTTATTCAGTTTTAAAATTACTTGCTAGAAGCTTCATAAATAGGCTAGGGACACCTGCAGCCTGTGGGTCCTAGTTTGTCCACATCTATATTATGTTGTGGAAAGGGGCTCCTAAAAGCTTATTTATGTTCAATGTACACCTTCGCCAATAATTTATCTGGGAAATAAAGTTACACATACCATACATATCCAAAATATACACGACGAATAGTAAAAATGGTATTTAAATTGAAGTTGGATTGCCTTCCGCAATATATAATCATTTCTTTCCAAATCTATTTTTGATTACTTTCCTTATTCACATAAACATTCTCCCTTATGATCAGTTGTCCAAATCTGTGTACAATTGATGTTAACACTCCAGATTGAGAAATATCTATTGGATCAGCCACATGCAATAAAATTTTAGAATGAGGTCAAATAATAATTTGATTTTAAGTTTAGTATTGTTTCTGATAGTTAAAATACTCCAAGTAGCTCGTTTCACTACGATTTATTCTGTGTCAAAATGAAAAATCTGCGTCACCTTTACTTTTTATTTTGGCAATCAAAGAATTCTTTAAGTGTCAACTAAGAAAATATGCACACTTTGAATTTCTTTCACCAACATTAATCATTTAGTGGATGCGTATGCTGATGACATATAACTATTTGTTGAAACAAACACAGATAGAAAATCGATAAGGATAATTGAAGTTATTTTGAAAGTGTTTGGAATATACTTAAACAGATCTTTCCTAAAAACAGCTCATTTTAAGACTGGTATCCTCCCGATTGGTTTGGTGGGACTGAATACATCAACTAAAATCAAAGGCTGTCCCATTTCTGACAAAATCGTAGTCTTTGGCATTTAATAGGGACAGACGGAGAAACTCATGCTAAATTGATGTTGCTTGATAAATAAAATAATGGGATAAATTTTCATATTCTCAAACGGATTGATTTTTAAAATATCCACAATGTTTTCTTGGTGTTATATAAAGCTTATTCGTTGCCCTCTTAGCTGAAGAATGTGAAAAAAGAAAATGCGCGGCTGAAAAATCTCTTCCATCATAAATATCTCAAATTTCATAAGACTAAGAAAATGCTTTGGTGAAGGAATACATTGTTAGTCTACCTTCATTCCTAAAATGTATTAAAGAGTATTTATTGATATAGCTCATAACCCTGATATTGAATGGAGAGTAATTGTGATAGATACAACTCTCTATCCGTTTTATATGATGGGAACTACTCTACCTAATGAAGCTATTGATAAATATTTTTATCATGGGGTGCTGCTTGTAGTATCCTTTCGTCAGGAACACCTGTATATAATTTTAATACAACAATAGACATCTTTCACAAGAACAAAAAAAAATCTTCCAAAATACTAAAGGACCGTTTCCTGGGGAACCTAACTTTAGGCTATAATATCATAAAAGTTAATGACCTTATTAAACAACCCTCCTTAGTTTTTGTGCGACGTAAATTTAGCTTTCCTAGAAATGATACCACATTCTTCTATCTCCCTCGCATTTAAAAAGATTTTTATGTGCAACATTTAACCAGCATGATTAATAGGCTATAGGGATATCAAAATATATTTTTTTTGGGGTGAAGAGCTTGAATTTGATAGGTAAATTAAAACTATGAGGAAACAATGATTTTCAATATTTCTATTTTGCAAAAGGTATCTTTTGGGCCAAATTTGAACATGAAAGATTGCACTTGATTTTGGATTTGATTTTTTTTTATGTTAGTTACTTCCTTTCAACTTTAATTCAAACATGCAAATTTAATGTTAATTTAACATAAAAACATTGAAAATCATTGAGCTCCCATAGTTTTACATTTTAAATTGCCATCAAATTCAAGCTCATAATGTGAAACCAAAATTATACTTCTATGATGAAATGACCTCTAAAATCAGCTATTGAAGCTCTTCAATATGTGAGCGCTACCAAATGTTCAAAATTTTACAAAAGGCAATGTCTTGCTAAATGGTTGGCCGTTTTGATAAAAGTGTAAGTTTAACTGCATACATGCCATTTATAAATATTTCTTCAAATAATTCAACAATGAGTATATTGCATTTTTTGAAATATAATGGAAATACCCTATACGACTATTACATGAGGCTTTTAAACTTACCTAAGCTCTGACACAAGATAATTCAAGACTCGTTGCTCCACATCAACGATGACAAGGGGTTTATAGTACAACTTCAAATATAGGCCTACCTTTCTTTACGACGTTCCATGCAAAGACTGTGGTAGAACTTTTAATACAACCGTCTGAACATTAAACTTTCAGGAAAGGCATGAACCTTACTTGATAGTTTCATATTCACATTTTCAAGAGTTATATCATTGAATGTAATGGTTATGAAAAAATCGTATTAAAGTCAACAAAAGTGATGACATTGTTTAGAGTATTAAATGCAATTCTTCTGAGAAAATAAAGGCATTCAATTTTGAATTGTCTAATGTCAATGCCCTTATTGCGAAGAAGTTATGTTCCAATTAACCCTTGAATGCTGAAGAATTAAAAGCAATTTTTATATCTAGAGGTACTCGGGTGACTCATTAAGGATTCCAAATGTGTCGGGACCTAGATTTATTTTAAACTAAAATGTTTATCTATATTACTTATAACGCGACTCCTATATATTTTAAATTATAAGTACTGATGAGCCTTAATATTAAAGGTTATATTTTTAAATATTATATAGATATAGCTATAAGTACAAAAAGGCAAAAATAATCCCAGCAAATGTGAATTTAAATTTGAAAAACGGGTAAAAAAAACATGTTGTCAGGGTTGAAAAAGTAATTTTCACCTGAAGGAGGGTAGGGCATTGCGGCCAATTTTAAATTTCCGCTTCTTTTTATGGATGATTATGACAGATGTCAACGGTCATCCTAAAACTTAGACGGGTGGTAAAGGAAAAAATTATTATTTTATTGACTAACCAGCTACACAAACTAGGCCCTCCAGGCCAGCAGCTTTGCAATACTAGGCCTTATCTCAGTGGCTTAGCCATGAATTACATACAAAGTGCTTTTAAATTATCAAATTTGACGATGAAGTGACAAATTAACTATATAAACTTTTTTTGAAACATTTGTATTACTAAATTAGTCGCCGTTCAGTCATTTAATAAGAGAAGGTATTTTTTTAACTGAAATAAAAAATTTGCAAGGATCCTATATTTTTCTCCTAACTAATTTATCCAAAACAAAAGCAAGAAAAATTTTTTACCCACAGAGAAATAAACATAGATACGAGGTTGAGATAATAAAACAAGGAGATATATAAGTAGGGGGTGCTGTTAATTAATGAAAATGAGCAAATAAAATTTAAGGCTAACTTTTGATGCAAGAATTAAAAAATTGAATTTGATTGTAGTTAACAAGAGAACACAAAAACTGAACTAAAATAAGGAAGATTTTTCTTTTTCTATCTATTTTTTCCCCCCATAGGAACGACTTTTAATATGACAGAAAATTTCACAACTTTCTCTCAAAAATTGAGGAGATTTATATTTTGAATCATTATGGAATATATTCGTCGATGTTTAGGGCCCTTCTGAAATTGTCCACCTAGTTAAGAACATTGAATGATTGGACATTGAATATCAAAGACAATATTAAAAAGACTTCCGTTATATTTAAACTGAACGCAGAGTCTGCAATACGAGTCTTGAATACGGCAAAAAAGCATAAAAAATCTGTAACACTATTAATTATTTGAAAAAAGGCTAAGAATTTCTGTCAATCCATATAATTTAATGTTTTTCTTCTTAATCCCAATGTTTCTTTAATTGGTCAGATGGAGTTGCACCAATGAAGTATAAGTAAATATTATATTATTGTTATCACTCCATCTGAATTACTATCTTATCTCTTTTGATTATTATCTGAGAATTTGTTTGATATTATCATTTTCAACCAACTAATTCAATTATGTTTATATAAAAAATAATGTCTTCGTGTTGACTACTATGCATAGAGTTGTACAAAATTACCGTTATGAAAATTTTACGTTATTCGATTAATAATGATAACAAAGGAAATAAACGCAAACCCAACTCCGTATCTAGCAAGGGCATATGCAAAAGGTACTCTGATGTCAGTCATTAATTATATTCTGAGTCCAACAAGGACTTGCATTTATAACTCTCCCACATCTTCTGTGTTACTTTGGTCATTCATGAGGACACATAAGAGTAATTTACTTGAAGTTAAATGTTCTCCTTCAAGTATGAAATAATATTTTTAATACTTTTGGAAAATGAAATAAAACCCATCAGATTGCAAACTAGAAAAAATTCTCGCACGCCCTAGTGATATTTTATTCAACTTTAACTAAAAATACATAAAAATATGCGTGCACAACTTAAATGTAAAAAATGCCAGGACTAACAATGTATTACTTAAGTACATAAGAAGGGAAACGGACTAAATTATTATCTCTATTGCTTCATTGAAAAAACAAAAACAGACCGAATATTCAATACAGGTCACTAGTAGAAATACTTTTTAAAACATAATTATGATTTAGCTTTAATAATAGTGTAGGATATACAGCGAGACCTCGTTATTTGAGATTGATACAAAGTAGGACCTGCGGCAAATGATTGAAACCCGCCATTAAACTAATGCATTACCTTTACTGTTGTTTGAACAGAATAGATACATCCAAATTATTGATATTTGATGTTTCTTATTTTAAAGGCTTAGTATTATGATGTAACAAATGTATATATAACTAGTTATTCTTAAAATATAAAAATACTAGCGGTATTACCAGGCATTGCTCGGAGTTATTAGGCGTCGACGAACAGACACATTTTGCTTTAATAATATAAATTTGCACTATAAAAATAGAAGATACGAAGGTGGTCCCAGAAGTACCAATCTGAATAAGAGATGGTGGTGATATTTTCAAAAGCCACTTTATCAGAACGATAACAATCTTCTAAGCATATGCCTCAAGTTTGAAGGCGCCTCGTTATTTATTATTTGTTTAAAGGTAATCTATACTGAACGTTGCCAGTGAATTTATGAAAATGGAGAAAATTGGTTATCTTTATGTGTATACCTATATTTAAAAAGCCTCGATACTCTCCTCAAGAATGAACTAATATTGAAAACAGCTTGAGAAAATATAAAATATCATTCAAGTTTTCCACAATAGTAAAACGTGCACTCTATAAAATGCTTTGGATTTACAAGTAAATATACATATATCGAGTGGTCCATTAAAATCTGAACATTTTGAATTTTAAACAATATATAATTTTACAAATAAATAATATTATTTAAGAGAATTTCAACAAAATTAATACTATAAATATATGTGTGTTGGAGCTCTCTTAATCATCAATGCCAGCCGGTAGAGATGTAGTCCTCTGACATAACGTCCCCGTATTGGCCGACAGTGGATTTGAGGGCCTTGATGTTTGGATGACGGACACTGCAGGCCTTCCCCTCAATATTCACCCAAAAAGTTGAAGTCGAGGGGTTGGCATGAAGGCTGATGGGGAGCCTTAAGTGTCAAAAATAGTTCAAAAGACTCATTCAAAATAGTCATAGAACGGAGGAGATGGGTTTCTTTCATTCTTGGTGTCAAAAGTAGCCTCTCCATTCTCACACAGCTCTTTCACCCCACTTTGAACAGTCTTGTTTCCCTGAGATCTCTTGCATAAGTCCTCATGGACTAGAGGGGATTGGACTGGGCCGTTTTCTTAAACTTTACTAGGTGTAGTTTGGTCTTTTAAACAGAACCCTTCTTCCGCTCCAACGCTTTGGACTTGCTGATAGTTTAGAAGGTGGTCCTGAAGATGGTCAATAGCTTGGAGTACGCTAATTGAAATTCGTCGATCCCATTCAAATATCATTTTCTCGACTTGTACATAAGCTGGAGAGCTCAGGCTTTATTTATTTGGTTACTAATTATTTATGCTTTAATATATGAAAATATTAATTAATTTCAATAGCTCAGCCTTCATTAATTATTGAACTAGTAAGTACACAGATTTCAATGGACCCCCCGGTACTTCCCTTTTCCTTTTTAATACAAGTTCCTGAGCAAAACCACGTTTGTTACTAACCTTATCTATATCCACATTCATTTAAAAAAAATATAAATTATTTACTTCCATTTTCTTTATAATGAGCTTTAGCTAGACACACTTGTCGTCAAAAATGAGTCCTCGACTCTACAGAGGATCTACAATAAAAACAAAGATGTCATATCTGAAACTTTGCAACATTAAAAAGAAAAAGAAGAGATAGCAATCAAGTTAAATGGATTTTACAAAAGAAATATATAATGTCCGGATTCAAAGTTATTTTTATAGTTAGTTTGTTTAGACCTGGATAATGGAAATAATATCAGTTTATATATGTTTGATCAAAAAAGTCAAATTTGAAGAGGTCTAATGTGAAGTGCCGTTAACACACGAGAGGGAGGAGGGCAATAACTTTGTTAGTAACAGTATATTCAGAGAAGAAAACTAAATATTATATAAATATTATAATTGAAGTATCCTTTTATGATCCATTTTCTTTTCTTATATTCCATTCCTTTAAATAAATTATTTATAAAACTTGAATTATAAATAAACTTGAATTGACTCTCAATTTTAAATTCAGGCCTAAGTACGAAGAACAACAAAAAACAAGAACCATCGAAACTTTAGGAACGTTATAATGAGATTCTTTATAAATGTATGCAATAGTTAATCTACAACCTAATCAGCGCTAAATCTTTATTTTTCCAGTAAGTACACTCGGCAAGGATCCAGAACAAAGGTCTTTTAACAAAAGTTGGTAAGATATTTTTGTTTGTAGCATTAAGACAAAGAAAATTATAATTAATTGATGGAGCTTTGCAAATGGTTTATGGATAATGTAAAATATACCTTAAGCTAAAATTTTATTCGGGATGTCCGTAATGTAAAAATTTGATATTACCTTAGCAAAAGTTTCTAAAGCAAACGAACAATTTGAGCAAGGCACTCGACATTATGATATTTCTGCTGCTGAAAAACAATAAATCGGCAGACCAAGTATTTACTATCCAAGTGGAATCCTGGAGCCGTAAAATTTACGACCTCTATTGGGGACGCATTCTTAAATAGCAATCAAAGTTTAGTATTTCTGATCCGAAACTTCAACAAAAAATAAATATAGCATCCTAGTTAAATGAACTTAAAAATGTAGAAGATATTTTTAGTTTTCATGATTCACAAAAAACACGCTTAAGTCAAATATATTACAAAACTTTTAATATCCTGGTCAATTTCATAATTCAGAGATTCGATCAACCAGATTATAAAAATTCTATAGATCTCCAAGAAATCTATTAAACTCAATCAAAGGAGAAAGTTAGAAACAGCATCTCCAGCCAGTCTGCAATTTAAAAAAATAACAAACTTGGCAATGAATAAAAAAAATTAATATTAGCGAATTTAATCTTTGTTTTTGGATATTGGATCCATATTAAAAACATAATTCTTAAAATTGAAAAATGATAATTTTTCATGACAGCTACAAATGCAACAAGTGAAACAAGAAAATTTCTTATCTTAGTAAGCAACTACAGATTACCGTTTCAAAACTTATTAGTTCAACAAATTCACAAGGATTCAGTTAAAGAAACAAATTTGAAACAGGTCGGAACTGCTTTCACTGACAAATGCCTAAGTAGAATTGATATTTTCGGCTATTACAATTAATAAATATTAATCTGGTAGCTGTTTTATTTCATAAAACTAAGCTCAAGTTTATTTAGTCTCCTAGAAACTATCGGTTAATTCAGCCCACTAACTATTGATACAAAAATTTATAGGTAGACAAATTGTTATGAAGGACAGTAGGGAAAGATTTAATTCTTTGTTACCAATTTGATCAAATTTCGTTTTCCCTTGCAGTGAATATAATTTAATTTAATTTTTCTAAATATCAAATACTATTTTGAACACTGAATAAAATTTTTTTAGTCGCTAGTTATCCAGGAAGTTGTGATTTATGATATCTGAGATCAAATTTGAAAGGTAATGCAAGGAGATTATAATTAAAAATCTATCAGTCTTATTAACAGGAACGGCTGCATGGGGGTTGAGGCTGCAACTCTCCCCTGAATTGAGAAAGTTTTATTGTAAACATAAAAAAAATTTCCGGTTGTTTGATCAAATTTAGTCACTACGAAATTTTTTATCTCTTTAAAATAAAAATTAGATAGTCTGGGCCCACTATATATGTAGCCTATAAAAAAAAAAAAAAAAAAAAAAAAAAACAGCCAGCTAGAATGCATTGAAAAATGTATTTATTTTCTTTAACATGTGTTGCAATAACCATAAAAACAAGCTGGGATACTTTTTCTCAATATTGCGACAGTATATTAAACGTATCCGTTGATTGAGTAGTATAATTAATATTAATTCAATGAAGTCCTTAGAAGCCGCGTTTTTTAAGGTTAACTGAACCTGATATAAATCGGTTATTTAGTAACACTGATCATAAAAGATACTGAGATGTTATGACGTGAAAATTATTTTTAAAGAAGAGTGTATTCATGTTACAAGAATAACGACAATAAAAAAAGGGATTAGCTTGTTAAGAACATGCCTCACCAACTGAAATTGATATCATATTGATGATATCAAAATTCGATTTTAAGTGCAAATACCGCACGATCAAATTTACTTAACTTGTATATAATATGTTAATCTAAAAATTTAAAAAAAATATCAATCATATTGCTAAAAAATGTATTTTTCTCTGCTTAATAAAAAAACCCAGCTTGCTTTTATGTTTTCCCCGACCCATATAAAAACACTAACGATAACATTCATAATTCTGTCATAAATGCAATATTTCATTAATTCCACTACATCGTCATTTCTTTAATAAAAATGTGCATATGGTATACATCTGGGGGCACTGAATACATCTTCGATGCTATATGTACAGGCTTGCAATATTTCATCAATACGACTTCATTTTTTATCTTAGATCAGAAATAATAATATTATATATCTGGGACCACTACATTTTCATACCGATGAACTTTGCTTAATTGATCAGATAATATACGTAAACATCATTTTTTTTATTTAATTACGTTATTTAATTCATACTTATTCTTCTGTTTGTTATTATCTTTATTTTTAGTTTGATAATTTTCTTATTTTTGGCATTGATTTTTAAGCTTAAAATTTTATGATATATGCGATGTGCTAAGCTTTTGGACCTGTCGAAAAGTTTATATATGGTTCAGAATAAAGTCATGCTGTCTGACCAAAAAAAATAATAATAGAAACTTTTTGACTAAAAAACAAATAAAAAACACACTTCCCTGACCTGTTATTTCTTATGGCATGTACATACTACTTCAGATAAATTGTCCTTCGAGAATAAGACTTAAAAATATATTTTTTTAAAAGTTACTTATAAAATTTACTATAGAGATGTAGATTAAAAACTTTTATACTATGGTTCCTCCTTTTGGTCAAGGACCTTTTCTACACAACCACCAAAAGAGAAATATCCCTAGCTACCTCCACAGGAGCAAGAATCCTTGCTTCCGAGGTGTTGGATCGCTTTAGCTAGGTAATATTGTAATGAAAACATTCCCTACAGATTTCAATACATGCTGGGGAGTTAAGAGGCCATACCTAAGTTGGCCAAATATGATGTACAATGGTTTTCAAACATTCAATTTTTTTCCCAGGCTTTGTGGGCTGTTGCAGTGTCTTCCTAGAATGTGTTAGGCCTGCCAACAAGCCATAGTCTTCACCCAGGGTACAACAACCATTTCTAGGACATCTTGCATGATTCTGAGGCCAACACAAAAGAAATAAGGATCCATAACATGGCCTTCACTGTTGAGAACTCTCAATGTCATATTAGCAGCCGGATTTTTGCTTCATAAAACAGCAGAGACTTAGTGAACATTTTGGCAGATCCAAATATTATGGCTCTTGAAGAGTTTTTCATCGTAAAAGAAAACGAAGGTAGCCACCAGTGGATTTTAGTGAGGAAATAAGTATCTTTCAATGGATATCAGCAAGGAGATGAAAATGCTTTAGGCAATAAAAGGTAAGGCCAAGATCATCAGAAATCTCACCTGGTGATATTTTGCCAACTTACCCATAATATAATCTGGGGATGCTGCTACCGACCGGTGCGTTTCTGATCTTTCCGAGGCAATGTTTCTTCTTGATAGCATTACTTGATTGTTTAAATATGTCTATAATACGATAAGGTTAGTTCTATTGAGTAAATTTAGGAGCTTTGCAAAGTCCTTTTCTTCATGACCAGTGTGTTGAAGAGAGTAATAAAAAAACATTTAGTTTTGGATGAGATTCATGATTACAGGTAATTGAAGAGGAGGATAATTGATCTTAAATGTATTGTACACTTCCCACTTATTTTATGTTAAGATGGTTTATCACATCTACAACAACTTTACATATTATAATCTTCAAATCTCATAAACTCTCCAGGATAAAATAAAGAGGTTATGTGATTTTTAAATGTTTCTTGTTTGGGAGAATGAAAATGGAAAGTTAGTAAATTTCGTACTTCCAAAAATTTAATATATAATTGTTTTTATACTCTTACAAATAAGACACATTTTAAATAAAAAAACCTCTTTATTTTGAAAGGTAGAGGTGATGAAGTTTGAAGAATATAATATGGAAAGTTCTTAGAAATACACATATTACGTGTACACAGATGATAGATGTGGTGAGCACCCTTTACGTTTCTCCCTAACAAGTTGAAAATTATTGTTTCTTTTTTTTATTTGTAAAAATAACAAATAAAATAAAATGAATTTAAATATGATTATATTTTCCATAGACTATTGCTATTTTAAATGTAAAAGGTTACCCTCTTAATAGCAGTAATTCATTTTCTTTCTCAAAAATCATAAAACAGGCAGCTAATATTAATAAAGGTATAAATTCAGGTGTACCATAAGTACCATAAATCTCACCTTCTCCTCACGTTGTTACAAAAAAAAAATCTAAATATAATATAATAGTATTGAAATGAAAGAGGGAATTGGATTCAGAAAATCATGTAATGTATATCTTAAGGAATTAAAATTAACTACCAGATTGTTTCAATCAAACATTCTCATATTTCATTACTATTCTATGTACAGTGAACACCATCACAAATAATCAATTTGGATGGCATTTGGGAAATGAATTAATACATAGCTACATCACCCAAAAATATTTATTATGAATATTAAAAATACTTTTTTTAGTATTTGCATGGAAGTTTGATACCCTTCAGTAATATTGAATTATTTTCCAACAAACTTTATTTTTGATTTCTTCTCATACTTCATAAACAGTTTCCCTCATAGTCGGTTGTCCAACTAGGAGGAAATTTGATTTTGACACTCACATTACAGTAATTTATAATATTTCAGCCACTTGCAATAAAATTTATTACTCAGCTCTGATACTTATTTGATGCGAAATGGAGGTCAGTACAGTGCTGTCTTTTCCGAGTATACTAAATAGTTCGTTGGACTACAATTTGTTTTCTTAAAAATGAGAAATCTGAATTATATTGTTCTATAGCACTTGAGAAAATAAACTTAAATGAAACTTTTGAAATTCAGCAACAAAACTTATAAATTAAATCTCTGAATCTCTTTCAAATGGCTAAAGGTCACAAAAACGCCCTTTGAAGACATACTTATTTAACATAATTTTTTCACCAGTATACAACAGCAGATCGAATTAATGGATCCTCCTAGAACACAAGCTAAAATAAATTTTTTGAAGAAGTTTAAGTTCATTCTGCACTTAAGAGTTTAAGTATGACCTTAAACCCATATTTTATTAATTTAAAATATAATTAAGCTATTGTTTCAAATAGAAAAGGGCTTTGATGATCACAACATTAGCAAGTATTTTCTCATTACTTTGTTAATACGTTAAAAACCACGTATACAAGGTTTAAAAAGTAATTTTCGAGCTAGTAGAGTTTTTAATTTCAAGTGTTTCGTAAATAGCTCTTTTTTTAGATTCTCCTTTAATTGGTGAGATGGAGTTGAACCATGTAAGTATAAGCAAACATTATAGTATTACAATAGATAAAATTGTCTTTGAAGTCCATATATAGAATGTATATTTCCTTTTATAGGAGTGACCGTGAATTGAGACTATGCACATTGATTTCAAAAGAATGATTTCTCCCGAGAGTGGTGACACTGAGCAACGTCACTAAATTCATTTTATATACTATTTTAATTTTTTGCTCAAAATGATAAATCGATTCTTCGTCGGATGATCAAAAAAGCTTTGACTGATCATCAAATGTTGGATTTAGTAATGTTTTTATCCGTCTCTCTATGTCAGGGGGTTACTCCATAATTTATAAAACTAAGTTCTTCACCAAAGTACAACTTATGTTGACAAGGAATCTGATTATCAATATTAAGAGTTGTTTTTTCCAACAATTTTGCAGTTGTTTTTCTATATTATTCATTTTTAAATCTACTATGGTATAAATTTTATTACGAATAAGTCAATATATTCTTATTAAACATTAATTTTCCTCTATAACAAGGCTTGTTTCTTTTTGCCAAAGTAAAACATCAAAAATTATTCCTAAAATTACAAAACATGATAGCTCGTTCCAAATGCAAGGGTCAAAGTGTATCTCCCTTTATTGCACTTTTGAATCTGAATAGATTGAAGACCACAGTTAAAATATTTTACTTTTTGCAAGTAATGTTATATTTTAATATTAAAATTGCATCCTATTTTCTTTTACTTAGAATGTTATCGGTTGTTTTTATGGCGTCCTATATTAATTTGTTTTGATGTTTACATGAAATTGTCATAATTTCATCAAAGTTAAAGTATATTATACACGAGAGCTGATATATCGATTTTAGGAAAAAAAGTGATTATTTGGAAAAAATGGCAAGTTCTTTTAAACTGATGTAATACCTATTTAAATATAATATTTATTCTAAGATGAGTCTTCTTCAATATGAATAATCCATCATGTCTATTGATATTATAATTGATAACGGAGAATTAAGTGATTAGCACTTCTTCCGTTCAAACCGCTGTTATGTTTGTTTATTTCTCTTTTATCTTAATATATATTATATTGGCGATAGGTATTATATCAGTTTAAAAGAATCTTGCTATTTTTTCCACTAAATCACTGTTTGTTTTTTTTTCTTGCCATTTTTGCTCATACTGATATATCGAATCGAAATTGGAAAACCAATATATGGGACAAAATATCGTATACCTACATCGTATAAATATGGAATAATTTTTTTTAAATTATGATATTTGCTCTGATATTATATAGGTCAATTTTTGGTAAAGCATAGGGCAAAGTAGAACTACGGCTCATTGACCTATAGACCCTTTTCAATTGCTGCTATCGTTAGTCGTTGAGTCTATCGTTCAATTTTTGGTGGAGTATTGGGCCAAGAGGCAAAACAGAAATATGAAATTATACCCCACAAAATTTACTAAGAGTGATAAAAACAATATGGAATGTTATATAGGGTAATAAGGCGTAGTTCTACATTGCCCGTGCTCCACCAAAAATCGACCTTATATGATGCAAACAAAAAGAAGGAGGGAATGGAAAATATCCTACATAATTAAAAAAAATTATGTGTGAGTGTGTATGTCTCACTTAGAACCAGAAAAAGGAAGAGCGTATATAAATACGAAGTAAAAACGGGAATTAGGAAGATGATGAGAGAGTTAATCTTAGTATGTATCTTCAATCTCCATTATATTTATGGTTGAAGAAGGGCCATGGTAAGTTAGCAATGGGAATGACGATAAATAAGTCACAGTCAAATAATTGAAAAATTGTTTTATATTTACCAAAATCAGTATTTTCACATGGTCAATTATATGTTGCATTTTCAATAGTGTCAAAAGAAAGTGCAGGTTTGATTATATTTATATCAAATGGACAGAAGCAACAAGGATGTTTTACAATAGAAATTTACCTATCATATAGTTGTAGTTTATATTGAATCGTTTTAGTTTAGAATTTTAACATAAATAAGCTATTTTTCATTGGCCATCTTTAAGATAGTGTCCCGGTGCTAGTATTATACAAATTTTTGTAGACAGGGAGTACTCACACTTAGTTGAATGAATAATATTCATTTTTTATGTATAATTTATATTAATTAATTGATATAGGAAGTAAAATAAATGCTTATAATACCACACTTATAAAAAAACATAACTTCATGGGAACGTGTGACGTCATATTGTGAGAATGTGTGAAAAATTAAAAAATTTTCGAAGAAAAATGCAATAATTTATTACTTATCTAACAAATATATGTAATTTCGATATCAATAAAATTATGCATTCAATCAATATACATCAAAGGGGCCTATTTTCATCCCTTGGTATAGTTATTTTTGATTATCTACATACACAAGAATTTATGTAGCAAATATTCTTTATTTCTACTCATTTTACAAAAAACTCATGCATTAAATATGAGAAATTAGATACTAATACAATATGAAGTTATAACCGAAAAACTATGATAAATAGGGTCAGTCTGTTTATTTAAAAATCTTTAAAAATTAATTTAATCTTATACTCTTAAATTAAGAAAAGTTTCCATCAATAAGATAATTACCCATAAATGAGTTGTGAACTGACAGCAAAATTAGATAGAAATAATTTAATGCATCTTTTTTTATCACGTTTTTGGTCTTGAATTAATTCTAAATCAGATTTAAACATATCCCTTAGTTTGTTTTTACTTAAATCTCATAAGTTACTCTTTATAGTCCAGTAATTTTGAAGGATACTTTCAAAATAGATTTCTCAAAAAGAATGGGTGGGTTAACTACAAAAACAAGAGAAATATCTACAAGAATGAGAAATTATGAATTTCACATCCAAGATCATTTATTCTATTTGGAATAAATATAAAATGAAGCACTATCAACGTAATATGATAAAAGGAAACTTAAGAGGTAAATCAGTAAATGATTAATTTATAGATTTACCATTAAGATGTAGGGGCAAGTCAGCTAAATCTAGAGATGAGATAATTTTTATTATAAAGAGTGCAGAAATAACTTAATCATATCCATTCATCCTCCTCCCCATTCCCATCCTCACTCAACGAAAATTACAATTTAATGCTTTGTGAAAAAGAAATTAAATTAGTGAATTGTTAAACTTGAATGAAATGCACATACATCATTTATGAAAGACATGAGAAGCAATATGAAATTTCTTACAAGTAGACACTTGGCAAAAATGCAACTTCAAACTTGACTAAGAATCTAAAGATAAAATTGACTAAAAAGAACCTTCTTTTCCACCTGATTCCGCACGGTACCAATTCTTATCATCTTCAATATTTAGCACTTTCAAAATTTGTCCTTTTCGAAAACTCAATTCATCTTCTGCTGTGGCTGAAAAATCGTGCTTGGCCACCGCCTCCATCTCGGATCAACAAAACTCAATTACACCGAATCAAGAATTGGAATTGGACGGCTACCAAAAATTGTATTTCACTTCTTTTTCTTTTACCTCTTTCCTTCCATTTAACTTGGCATAGGCTAGTCAAAAAAGAAAAATAAAGGGGGGTTGAAAGAAAATTAAAAGAAGATTTTTATTTTATCTCCCAACCTTTTCTCCAAAATGAAAGAAAATATCTTAAATTAAATGGTAGTCTGTCAATAACGTCATTTTAGGAGCAAATACTCTATTTGAAATTTAACCCATCTTATTTTAATGTTCAAAATCGAGAGCAAATGATCTGATTGGTTTCCACTTTACAGTAGGATAAGGTGAGGGGGGGGGGGGATATATATTTAAAAAAATTGAATTTCACAAAAAAAAAATATCTTAAATTTGTTATAAGTCAACATTTAACTGATTGTCCCTAATAAAAACGGGCATTGCATGAATTTATAAAAAAGTCCCAGTACAGTGTTAAAAAAAAACATTTGCAGGGAAAAGAGGACGGTTGGTAACCTTAAATAACTCTAGGGAAAGAGTAGACATTTGACCTGATAAAATTTGCCTTTTTTCACCAAATATATCCAAACTGATATTATTCCAATTCTCCTGAGTCTAAACTAACTAAATATGAAATAACTTTAATTTTGGACATTGGATATGCCTCCCGCAAGAGCAGTTTATCTTTATTGTTGAGATTTTTTTTATGCTGCAAAGTTTGTGATATTATGTCTTTGTTTTCATAGTAGCTTCAAAGAAATTGGTGCTTTTGCATAGAAAGCGGTTTGAAATAAAACTAATAAAGTTTTCTTGAATGTTACATTTTCAAACTAACATTTGTTAAAATTTAAACTATTTTTAATGCACGTACATAGAATTTGAGCTTTTCCTTTAAAAACTTATTCATGGTTTCATATGAACTGAACTAGATGAATAGCACTAGTGTCTTGGTCAGATTCCAGCGGTGGTTGTTCATTTTCTTGAGAACAGATATTGCTAGTGTATAGTGATGCTGCATGTATTGTAGCATGTTCTGTCAAACCTGGAGGTCATGGATAGGTACATCAGCAGGATTTGTAGTACTCACCAATTGACTAATTGGAAGGGTACACCAAGAAGTTTCTATATTCTCTATATTGCCATAGAAAAGTACCGCAAGACATTCCACTTTGAATGTTTCACCAAGAACATCCCCTATAAGTTTTCCAGTCCAGAATAATTTGGCATAATCTTGCGTATTTTCCTTGTAGCCATTTATGTAACTTTGGCACAAGTTATGTAGAGTATTTATTACATTTCGTCTTGTAGTGGAGGATTATATAACAAAATCGTTAAGATATGTACCTCCTTCTTTCAACATAGTGAACTGTGCTTGTAGTCTGTTGTAAGAGAGTGACAAACGATTTGCAGAAAAATCTCTTCATTGGTAAAAACTAAATATGGAAAGTGTAATCGTATTGTATTAGGTTTTGATGAATATCTTAGTGTTGTCTCAAGGTATTGTGTACTATCTCTAGTGCAAGAGCTTTGACTGTTATCTGAGTTTTCATTGCTTGAAATTTTTTCAACTTCTTCTGCTATGTACATCATTCACTTATGATAACATTCTATGTTCTCTTGGATCTCAGAAGCAGACTAGACTTCTTCTTAAACACTTATGTATGTGGTCATCGATTTTAGTAGGAAGTATGTATTGTGATATTAATATTTATTGATGTGTTCTCATAATACATGTGTATTAAGAACAACATATTTGAGATAAAGTTACATCTCATATGAAGTCATCGTTTCCATACATATAAAAATGTGTGTTTGTGCATTAATAATATTAAAATTTTCACAAATATTAGTTTGTTTACATTCATATGAATGACAATTTTATTAGTTTTCATTTGGTACCACTTTCAATGCAATAGCACTAACCTTTGGGTAGCTACAATAAGAACAAAGACACCATATCTTGAATTTTACAGCATTTTCAAGAACCGTTAACAATATATATAAATGGCTCCTGCAGCAGGGATAGCCAATATCCAAAATTTAAGTTATTTTTATAGTTAGTTAATAGAGAATGGGAATATAATAGTATACATATGTTTAATAAAAAAAGTCAAATTTGAAGAGGTCTAGTGGATATAACTATCTTAGGAGGAGTAAGCATTTTATTCTCTTCTGTGACAGGTTTAAAATTTTCAGATGTAGATTGTTGCTAATTTTGAGCATATTTCATACAAAATTAAATTCCTTTAACAAATTTGAAAAATTATATAAGTATTGATTTAAAAAATTTAATAGAGAAAGATAGAGTGACTAAATGCCGATTCATTCATGGACACGAGTCTTTAAAAAACAAACATACTATGAACTTATTTTGTAAGGCCAGTTCTTGTTTGTCCTGATTGTAAAAATAGCTCACCCTATGATCTAAGTAAATAAGTAGTATGAGAAGATATTGGATTCATTTTGTAGTTGACCACAAAGGCGCATTTATCCTACTGGAAACAAGTTCTTAGTCATAACCTACAATGTTCAGGTTCGGACCAAAATCAAAAAGTTCGTCTTATGTTAATTAATAAGTAAAGGATTTGGAATGAGGGATCTGAGTAATAACAATCTGTGATGATAGGCGATATGGCTTATGAGTAGTCAAAAACTTATGATTATCACTTAACCCTGTAGTAGTAGATTACTAGTAAATTTAGACATTCCGTCTACAGCCTCTCCAGTTTTTTAATAAATTCTGATATCGGGGGCAGGCTAAACAATGCACCAGCCCTAGAACACTTTCAGAATGGACTGCAGTAGGATACCTTATCCGGCAAACTATTGCGAGGGCACCAAAAGTTAAAGTTATTTTTACATGTGCCCGTAGTGATTGTATGTTTTATATGAAGATTGGCAATGAACGTTTTTTTTTTAAAATTAATTACTAGTAAATTTATCAATTAAAGTATTATAACTTATATTACAAATGGATTCAACAAATTATTAGAAACAAATGTCAATTATAAATATACAAAAATAATGAGACATTTTTATACAGAAAAAAATATACTAATTTTTAGTAGAAATAAAATTTGTCTTTTTCCTATCATACTTCAAATTCTATGTAGAATCCTCATTTTTCGTCATCTAAGTAATTTGTAAAGCTAAGAAAAGAAAAAGTATATATGTTCAGTATTTAAAACAACTTATACTTTTCTAAAATAATTTCTCCTTTAACATGTTGGAATCCATGGAGCATACCCAATTCTTTACCCGAAGAAACTGATGTTAGACAAACTATTTGCGCCATTTGAAACTAAGAACCTCTTTGACACTATTCATGCTTTTGTTCTTGACCATATTACTGTTGTTCTCTAACACATTATATCAGAAATTATGAATATTTAGCTATATGCTAATCCTAAATTTGAAGAAGTATTTGTTTAATTAATTTTTGAATATTTAAATACATTAATAATAACTTACTCAAGTCTTTACACGAAGAAACGGATGATATACCACCTATTTGCACGCCATTTGAAGGTAAGACCCCATTTGAGATCATTCATGCTTTTGTTCTTGACCATATTACTGTATTTAGGAATAAATGTAATTTATTCTTAAAAAAGTTATTTTATAAATACTTACTCTTACAAATCTAATATTTCAATATTCCGTTTTATAATCCCTGACACTTTTTACTGATAAAAAGGATCTTATTTTTTTATTAATGTCTCTAAATATGATGAAAAACCTCTCAAAGTCAAAATTTTCAATAGTTGTGTTTCTGTAAATTGTCTCCTCAGAATTTGCTAGGTCTCGCAAATTGTTGTACGCTGGATTTTCATATAAAATTGAATTTCATTTTGTTTTTAATGGTTCTAGCTTGATATCGACACGTAAATGTTCAACAATAGCCAAGCTAACCAGTAAAGGAAGTCTTTCTTCTTGGTAATTGGGTTGAGATTATAATTAATTATGGACAATTCTTCATAAATAATTTCATTCATAAATAATTTCATTCATCAATCTCCTTAGCTTTAACGATCGTTGTTGTTTTTTGATTAAGGTTGTTTAAATATTCGCCGATTACTTTGAAACTATTGAAATAGTAATCAACTGCTTTCAACAAAGTTCCTTAGCGTATAACAATAGGTGCTGGAGGTAAGGGAATATTGTAAGAAGCAGTGAAGTTCTGTTTTCTTTGCCAGGCATTCAAAAACATTATTTATTTTTACTTCTGAAATAAGCTCGTTTGTCTTTGGGGAATTCTTTACGTGGAAGTTCAGCCACATTATGGAGTCCATGAGCTACACAAATAATATATTTCAATTAGGGATAGGTTCTTTGTCCGTTTTTTTACAGTAGGACACTCCATCCGTGACAAAAACTTTTAACTTATTTTCATCAAAGTCCAAACCAAGAGTTAGTTGAATACTCTGAACGTGAAAATTTGCAACATTAACGTCATTAGCAACATTTATGTCTATCATGTTGATTAGATAAGGAAGACCCAAGAAACGACCATCCAAAGGATCTATCAATATAGCTTTCATTGATCGTTCCCAGTTGTCTTTAGTCTCATAAACAGCTATGAAAATATCCTTATCTCCAACTTTCCCTTTAATTTTGGAGATTACATCCTTGCTGACAGCCTCCATTAATCTATGTAGAGTCTTCTACCAGGGTTGGTTGTATCGGCATATTTCTTCATAAACTTTGAGAAAATGGGGTTCTCCACGGTGAGAAAAGGTGTATTATAGGGAACTAACATATTTAAGGGGTTGGTGTTAAAGTTGTCAGAATCATCATGAGTCAAATGTTGTTCGTATGCATTCATATTCTTGATGTGGGACGAGGACACTAAGTGTTGTTTGACACTAAAGGGGGCTGTAAGAGTACATACATCGGCATATTCGACAAAATATTTTGTTATCGTCCGGTAGGTAGCTCCAAATTCATGGCCTTTATTAATTTTAAACCAACCGTAGCAAGATATTTTTTTCGGCATTTCACTAATTTTATTTGGGGAACAATAGATTCTTTGAGGAGATGTTAACACAACAATCATTCGAAAAAGAATGAATAAATAAGAAAAAAGGGAAATTCTATGTGTCAAGGAGTAATACATGAGTAAACTTTATACTGATTCACTTGAAAAATCATTCAAAACGATAAAAACTCTTCACTTTCTTCATTAATCGTTCTTTAGTCAATAAGGATACTTATTCCGAGGTTTGCACTTCTTTTACTTTTAGCATCAAAGTGAAGATGATGAGAGTAACTCGAAACTCATCTTGGAACTCTTTCCGAAAAAATACGAAAAATGATACTAAGAGACGCATAGAGGGATTTTTCTTGACAAAAGAACGTTTCTCCTGAATACATGAGATAGATTACCAAATGGGATGTCGTTTAGTCTAATAATTAATCAAATCACTACCCATGGCCATAATCTGATTAAATCAAAGATTTTTTTTTAGCCACGAAGAAATAATAAAGAGGATTGTTAATATCTACCTACGTGTTTCCAGAAAAGGCGTGAACTCTCCATGTATATAGTGCTCGCTGGATAGATGTGACGAACAGAAACGAAAAGCTTCCATTAAGTCCTGCAGAAGAATCATAAATAAATATCCATCGCTCGGAGTAATCAGTGATGTATTTGTTTTTGTTTGACGTAACGGTAATAATAGCCTTATAACGATATGTTTCGAACTTTTGAGTAAATCACACTTATTTTAACATTAAACCGATATAATCGTTCCAATTTCATCCGTATCTTCTCTTTTATCTAATTTCCTTACCGTTTTTTTTTTGTTTTTTTTCCTGAAGAAGAAGAAAATACCTGAAATTATTTAAAAAAAGGAGAGGTTTTGTAAAAAGGTTCCCAAAATATAGAAGGACCTAATTCAGTGAAGATGGACGAAGTATAATAATAATAAAAATGGAGAATAAATGCGTACTAAATGAATGCATAAACACTTAAGTGAACCTACCCTTAAGCTCCTATTTTTAATTTTAAGCCAAATTCGTGCAATGAGCTTGAGAAGATATCCTCAGCTATGTAAAAACTGTTTCCTTTGCAAAATATATCTATTGAGATAACATAGATATTGTTAGTTTATCATTTGTGCTTGTGACGATGAAATTTTCTATTCCTTTTATGAATTCACCTTGTTAATTCAATTATATAGGTCAATTCTTATAGGTTTCTTAATGTGTAGTTAGTTATAGATTAATATTCATGGCAACTTCAATACCAATTGCAGATAAAAAAGTTGTCTTGTAGCTACTACATTTGGACAAAAATTAATTACGTAGTCTTCGTTTCGCCAATCAAATATAGCTTTGATGTAACTGAGTCTTAACATATTAACGTGTTTGGATTGAAATTTATTTTATTTCATAATATTAATATATATTTATCATATGATTTAGGTACAATGTGAAATTGAAATGATGAGAGTGAGAGTAATTTTTGATCGCCCATTTCGTGGTTTGATTTTTAGTAAAGGATATAACTCAGATCGTAAGTGTATCCATACACCATCAGGATTGGGTCAAACAGTGGTAAGTTTTTTATGAAATTATTGAAAAAATCAAAAATAATTAATTAATACTACTTGATCAGGTTACATTTGATATATCACTGAGGTCATGTGGTATGGTATCCTCATTTAACAATGATAACCATTCACCACAGGGGCAATATATAGAAAATACGATTATCATCCAATATGATCCTCAGCTTCAAGAAGTATGGGATCAAGCAAGAAAGCTTTGATGCACGTGGTACTTAATATTTATAGATAACTTGATCTCAAGATGAATTTATATTTACATTTAGGTATGATTTTTACAAAAATCAGTCACGTTTCAACCTTACCGAGTCAATACATTAGACCCAGTTACTGCAAATTTTCTTGGAGACAACTTAAGATGTTGGATGCAGACACAAGTAATTGTATTTTTGATGAGTTTATTGTAATTCATTTTTGCTCTTAATAGGTTGGCAAAGGACCTCATGCTAGTGAAGTATCCCGTATTGTTAAGATTGGTCAAACTATGACAATGGTATTAGGAATAAAAGATGACGAAAATAAATTTGATATGATGATTTATAATTGTGTGGTACATGATGGATTACGCTTGCCTATTACTCTAGTTAATGAGAGGGGCTGTATTTTCCGCTCCAAAATAATGTCAAATTTTAAAAAAATTAAAAATTTTGATGTTACAGCAAATGTTCTTGCATTTGCATATTTCCAAGCTTTTAAATTTCCAGACTCTATGAATGTACATTTTCAATGTGTTGTCCAAGTGTGTCGTGATTATTGTCCTGATCCTATTTGCAGCGATAAAACAGGTAAGAAAATAAAACTTTTACTACAGTTATTTATAGTTAATTTATTTTTGCTATTAGATTTTCAAGTTTCTGATGCTTATGAGTCAAATAGAGGAAGTTTATTATCACATCGGAATTCAAATAGTGTTATTAATCCAAGATCAATAATAGAACCTTCAAATCTTCCGGGAGCTATAAATAATAAAAACACTAGAAGTTTAGAATCTTACAGAAGTGTTGATGATTCAAAAAAAAATTGCTAGGTACCATTTGCGTATTCCGTTTTATTTTTAAATTATATTTTAATAAATTTACATTTAGAGAAATTAATGCGAAATCAGAATCACCATTGAACAACAAACATGATTCATCAAAAAAAATATCAATGAATAACTCAAAATCGAATGATGATAAAGTATATCTAAAAAAATCATATTCTGAACGTGTTAGAAATAAAAGAAATACTCATTCATTGGTTCAACAACATGAAAGAATAAGAAGTAGTACTGCAAGGAAAATAGAAATTGAACGTGTTGATGTAGAAACAAAAAAAAAAAGATTGGTGTGGTTGCACCATCAGATGTTCAGTTTAACCTATCAATAAAAGAAGAAGAAAAAGAAGTTATAATTTCAAACGCTATGGAAAGTGTGTCTCAAAAGGACTTTATATGTTTGAATACTGCCGCTTTCGTCGCCACAACGATAACTTTTTTAATGATTCTTGTCATTGCAATTATTACCATTGTATTTTTATCAATAAGAGTTAAAATTTTGAAAAAACATGTTCTATTGAAAACCCTTGCAAATTAAAAGTTGACAACTTAATTTTTAATTAGATTGGACAATTTGAATGTCGTATATTCATATTTAGTTTAATTTGTAGTTTTGAGATTTTTAAGCGAATAAATTTTGATCTTCATTTAAAAGATAAATAATCTGGAACTACAAAAATATAATAGTTAAAGACAGCATAAAAGGTGGTCTCAGCATGGACTATCATTAGAGATGTAAAAGTTGCTGGAATTCTATTGATCGTAAAAAGTACGACAGGGAGAATGTCATAAATTAACTTTTTAATTTAGAAAGGCGACATATCTGCTGACAGAGATCACTATAGTGTTTCTTGCCTACTGAAAACGTTATAATTTTCAAATTAGGGAATAAAAGTTAATAGAACTCATATTTTGGAGATTATCAAATTATATTTGTCTATATATATACGATCGTCGAGGTTTCAGTCATCTTTACATATCGAGGTATTATATTTTTCTTTAACTCTTTATATATCAGTATAGCCTCAGAACTGTACTAAGTTATGTAAAAAACTCTGTAATCAAAGCGAACGTAAATATTTCAAAAAACATGTCAATTGACAGCTAGCAAACTAGTAGGCTATCATAAAATAATTAGAGTTTTAAATCCTAAGTATATTTGGTATGTAAAAAACTAAACGGAAACTTTACATGGTAATACTTGAAAAATATTTTGGATAAAAGTACTTCATGCAGTTTCTTTATATTAGTTCCAAACAGCTATGAGAGGAAGGAAGTAACCACATCTACTGAATTTTCATAAAAATGGTAAAAAGATAAACTTAATTCAATAAAAATTGATACAAGAGTATAGGTTATTATTTCTTGTTTCTAAAAATATAACAAAAATCTAAAATTTAAGAATTTGTTGGAAAAAAGTCATGACAGCAAAAGTTATCAGATTCACTAACCCTCGTTAAGAAAATGCTGTTTTCTTAACAATTTTTTTTAGGTCTACCATAAACAGATGACTGGTGCAATGGTCATGGGAGGATCAATCTAAAAGGGTTATGGAAGGTCCAGCCTAGGGCGTTCAAACCTGCAAGAACCCCCAGAGAATCATTTTTTTGTTCCCTTAAGACACAGCATTCGAAGTTAGGTTTACTTAATTAAATTTTGATGTCTATTATTTTTTATGCTTATGATTATCTCGATTAATTCTTCTTATTTCTTAACATAATTAAAATGTCCTCCACAATTTTCAAACCTCCATATTTTTCCAGAGACTTAACAAAATTCGTTATTAAAAGAAAATAATCTCATTTTGGTTAATGATTTACTTTTTTCATCTAGATGAAGGTTAATGGAGATACAAGGTAAGACCATCATGTCATCAGACTTGCTATAATTTTCAATTTGAAGTATCGAATCAAATGCTGGGCAAGACAGACAGATTTTGACAAAAAACGTAATCAATAATTTTTAGGACGATTTTCTTAAAAAGCATGAACGAAGTCAAACATCAGTCGTACATGCAATATGGTATAACATTGTATTTATATTAACCTTGATCTAGGCCTACTTTTCATTATCACTTCGAAGCATCAAATTTAGCAAAACACACTGAACCAGCAGAACTAACGATATCATTTGTGCAGTAAAATGGATGGAATAGGTATTTGTTTAAAAGGTGAAAGTCAGTAAATAAACGAATATATTGTCAATTGTTCTTCCAAATAAATATCACTGGAATTATCTCATCTATGGGCTCACTCATACTTTCTATAATACCTACATCGAAATTTCTCTTCATCTTCGTTACTGCCTTCTGCACTAAATGCACAGGTATTTTTCGTCCAGAGAACACTTTCTTTCAAATAATGTATTTCTCCTTCTGCTAACTTGATCTTCAACGGTTTATCATGCATTGCCTTATTTTTTTTTACAAAACAAAAACGTCATTAAACTTCTCTGATAACACAAGGAAACAATTAAAAGATCAAAATTTCCACAATTGAAAATTTAAACCATAAATAATATTTATCTCTGAGTACATAATCTAAAACTGATGTCATTTTTTCCATGACACATTAGATTTATGAACTATCTGGGATTATAAAAATTCAGAACTATGAATTTTTAGGGTAATTTTCCGATTAACTCTAAATATAGTTACTAAAAAAGGATTTACAAAATGATTCTACGTTACTTCTACTTTTAATTTAGTAATTGTCTTAATCATGGAAAATGACACTGAACAATAATAGTCCCGACTTAATATAGTCCCAGATATTTTTGAAACTTGATTTGTTGGACAAAATCTGAGATCAGTTTTGGATTATGCACTCAAAGATAAATACTGTCCTAGCCTTCAATTTATTGCTGCACATTTTGTGTCTCCTTTTGTAATCCATCTCTAAATAAACGCATTTTTCTTCACACTACAATCTAGAAACAGTTGGATGATAAAAATCTGAAGATATAATTTTTAACTTTAGTAATGTCTTCCGATCAGCATTCAATTCATTTTTTTAAATCCAACGATATTATATCATTGCATTAAACATTACAGTTTCAAATTTCGACTGCACTTTTTTTAGATAATGTTCCATCTTTAGACTGTGGAAAAACTTTTAACTCCTCCATACACGCTTTATTAGATTGTTTCAGTGTTCGAATTATAAAAGTATTTATTTCCTTAAAGGTAAAGGGACTAGATGACCAAGAATCAAAATTCACAAAATAACTGGTTTAAGGGATGTTATCAGTTCAGCTATTACATGGTATGCAGCCTTCTCTATGATGGTTCCAGACACCTATGAATCTAGAAGGAAATATGGAAATGATGTTACTAGGTATTACATCTCGATGTCTACAAAATATTTAAACTCTATAAAGTGATTGTAAGATCTTAAAAAGCTTTTAAAAAAGTTTTTTTTTAAAACTCAATAACTGAAGTAGCAGTTCCATTAGTTAAGTCGTCTATATATGTCCCCAAATGTCATGAAATTTTATATTTCACTGTGTATAAGTATGTTAGGATACGAATCCACAAATTATCAAATCAGATTATAAAAAAAAAGGGAATACTTTTATTCATGTGTATGCTAAATAAAGTAAATTAAAGAAATTATTATTAAAGTAATTATTCCATTTGTTTAGAATAATTAATCGTGTATGTAAGCTCAATGAAATTATTTTTTTACTATTCATTTATTGTATTCAAGTTTTTTTTGAGCCATTTGATATCTGTCACAAGATATTGCTGAAAACTTGAAGCATAACTCTTCTTATAGGCATAAAAAAGCTTTAGAAACAATGTCATGACATCAATTAATTAACTAATCACACACAACACCCCAGGTAGATGAAATTCCCCCACTCAGTGTACTGTGATAACTGTCTATATTCTACGTATGTTACAAAAGAGAAAGTTCTCTAATCTTGTTTTCTCTTTCACGTATTAAGTAATCGAATAGCTGATCGATAAGAAGTTTCGTGACACATAAATGCCATAAATATATACACTTTTTAAATCATACTTTTTCAATGGCATTATAAAAAAATAACAATAATTATATTCTAGAGGGTTTAAACTATAATGACATTACAAAAATTCATGAAAAAGTCGCAATATACAGCTTTATTTAATAACTTAATAAGATTTCTGTAGATAAAAGCATATCCACCACAGAGCATATACATATAGAAGTTTAGTAAGACGATATTTTGAATAATGTTTATAGTGGCTCCCTCTTGTGCACAGGGTGAATAACTACTTATGAACAATCACAATGATGATATTACCTAAAGTATATTTATTGCAAATTTCTAACACATGATGTTAATACGTGACAACATTTACGAATGCTTTATAATTTTTAGTTTCTTTTGGCTCTTTTTGGTAGTGTTCTTTAGCTCGTTATTTATCCATTCGACTTTATAGTCTAGCAAAGTACGGACAATTAAAATATGTAGAGTTAACTTTCACGAACGTAGTCTTGGCAAAATGTTGGAGGCCATATATATACTTAAGAATAGTGGTTTTTAGGAGCTAAAGAATCCCATTGCATGATAAGTGACGGAAGGAGCAGAAGATTGTAGCAAGTAAAATGTTCTTAACATATTTTGTCATCACAGGTCCTGCACGGAAAAGTGTTGAAGAGTCTATATCGTATCTTTTCAGCCACAAGAACATTTCACTGGTTTCAATCTTACTTGTAAACACAGCTATATTTGTGCCTAGGTAACTGCATCTCTCAAGAAGCAAACTGTAACTTGTTGAGATTTCTTTAACAGTATCGATCAAAATATTGTAATGCTTGATTTTTTCCAGCTCATCAAGGTCAAAATCCACAAATTTGTGCCATGATATTTCATCTACAATTAAGTTTCACACTAGATTCTTTTCGTCCAATGTGGTACATCTCAATGCCAATAGCCTTCGCAAGTTAAGACAGATCCCCTCATTCACATGGAACTTTGACATTTAGGCGTATATATGAAACAGCAGGCATTTTGAACATTGCCGAATGAAATTTGTAGTACAATAAACAGCAAAAGTCTTGAATTTATTTGTATTGGAGCATTAAATTTTTCGAAAGCATCACGGAGCTGAATAGATATAAGGAAATGTTGCAGTTTAGAAAGATATGGCTGCATTGAAGAGATTATGTGTTTCATATTTGTCAGAGATGTGATTTTAGCCTTTTTTTTCTTGCTGCAATCTTTTTATCATAGCATTTTTGAGATAGATATATTGTCTGAGTTGTAGCATTGGAGAAAGTTCTTTGGATTTAACTGGTGCAGAGACTGTAGAGACATCTATGCAAATGTTATCTGCAAAAAAAAAAAAATTTGGTACATCGAACATAGTGGGAATCACATGAGGCATCATTCTTCTTCTATTTTTTTTTTTTTTTTGAAGCATCATTCATGAAATATGCAGTCATCAAAATGCTTATCACCAAGTCTAAGACTAACGTTGCATAACTCACTCGACCTTCCTCTTAAATCGGTTCGACGAGAATTCGGAATCCATCTTAAGAAATGCAAATAGTTGGTTTTCCAATTGTTGAAACAATTTATCGCAGCACAATACCTTCCTCCGACCGTTTTCATTTTGGATTAAGGACACTGAAAAGTAAATGAGCTGTGTTTTCTTTGTTGAAGTAGAGAAATAATTATCAAGTCATTAAAATGTGAAAGTAATATTAAAGTGTCTTTTATTGGGCTTAAAGTTTATTATAACCAACTAAGCTAACTTTCACGAACGTAGTCTTGGCAAAATGTTGTAGGCCATATATATACTTAAGAATAGTGGTTTTTAGGAGCTTAAGAATCCCATTGCATGATAAGTGACAGAAGGAGCAGAAGATTGTCTCAAGTAAAATGTTCTTTTTTAAAAGCTTTTTAAGGTCTTACAATCACTTTATAGAGTCTAAATATTTTGTAGACATCGAGATGTAATACCTAGTAACATCATTTCCATATTTCCTTCTAGATTCATAGGTGTCTGGAACCATCATAGAGAAGGCTGCATACCATGTAATAGCTGAACTGATAACATCCCTTAAACCAGTTATTTTGTGAATTTTGATTCTTGGTCATCTAGTCCCTTTACATTTAAGGAACTAAATACTTTTATAATTCGAACACTGAAACAATCTAATAAAGCGTGTATGGAGGAGTTAAAAGTTTTTCCACAGTCTAAAGATGGAGCATTATCTAAAAAAAGTGCAGTCGAAATTTGAAACTGCACAGTAAATTTGTTGTCTTCATAAATATATAGATTTCGGGAGATATAAAACTTTTATGTATCGCAATAACATTACTCTTAAAATCTCTCGAACATAGTGTTTTCAAATGCCATGGTATTGGAGGAATGTGGTTCTTAGCAGTTCTAAAAAGTAAAAAACAACATTTATCCTTCACAAATACAGAATCAGGGTGTTTTGGAAGATCATGAACAGTAAAAATAAATTTATGTTTAGCCATACTTCATAGGGAACTCAAATCCTCTGTATTGCTGAAAAAATGTTTTTTGCTACGTTTTGATGAATTATATATGGAACTGTTTGACTCATACGTTGTGTTCTATATCATAAAACACGATGAGTAACATCCCATGCAAAAAACTTTTCTCAAATGATCTGTGTGATAAAATAGTACTTATCATCAGAAGCATGTATAGAGAAGTACCTGATACAGTAATTCTACATTCCATGAGCAGATTTTTCATTATGTCAGTAAAAATCTTCTGGGATATCTTGGGGATAATAGAAGATAGTAGAGTTAGCCCACATCCTATATATATTTTTTGTCTTTATAAATAATGGCGGTGCTTTGAATAAAATGCTCTTTTGTAACAAATTTTCTTCATTAATGGTTTCTTCAGCTAAAAGAGGGAGAGAATGCACCTGATATAAAACCAGGGACACTATTTTTGCACCACACAATTTAACTCTTGTCAGAAAATTAAATTTCCTTAATTATCATACTTTTTTGTATACCAAATTACACAGTGTTGTACAACTTGTGTAAGTTTCACTATGTCTTTGGCATTGTATATCTAAAATTTCAACCGTATTTTTGACATTAAAATCTAAATACTTAGTCAATGAGTCTGGCTTCCAAATCCTTGCTGGAAGAACAGCAATTTTTAATTTTACTAATTATCAAGCCATACCTGTTGGAATATTTTTCAAAATACTTTAGAATTACTTTAATTCTTCTAACTAACTGATGTTCAGTATTGGCTTCGACAAATAATAAGACATCATCGGCATAAGTATCAAGTAAATGTTTAGAATTACCTAAGGAAATTTTCAAGCCCCCATATCTTCTTTACAGAGATATACAAAATTCTTCAATTGCAGCAATAAACAACAAAGGTGTTGGTGAACATCCTTTCCCTGCAGCTCCATTTGATAAGAATAGGCTCCCTTACACAACTATTGATTTCGATTGTACATGATCCATTATACAGCATGACTTTTATAAGATTGAAAAAGCCAAAGACAATAGCTTTTTAACATCCCGAAGTATATGGCTGTGCTTAAAAGAATCACATGTCTTATGAAAATCCACTAGAATGATTGCCCCTATTATTTAATCTCCTTCAAAGAATAAAAACATACATTAAAATATCTAGATGTATCAGTTATTTTTTATTTCTTAGACATCCTTTTTTGATGGTTCCCTATCTTTTGGTTGAGGATAGGCTCAATTTACTTTGGAAATTACTGCTCCTAAGATTGTATATGTTTTTTTCAAATCTGTTATACCCCTACAATAACCAACTTTCTCCATTCTTAGGGATGAGTGCAATTCTACCACGTGTTATAGAAGGAGGTAATTTTGCATACATATCCATCGAAATTCCAAACTTTAAGAGAAATGGAACAAAAATATCGGAGAGGATGGTAAAAATTTTAACCCCTAAATCATCATGTCCTGGTACTTTCTTACTTTGAAAACTATTTCTTACATAACACAAAATATTTTTTGATGTAAAAACAGGAGTCAAGTCATATGATTACCGATTTCTAGGAAAATCGCTGTGTTGGCCTCCCAAAAATATTCTGAAATGAGAGTAAAAATAGTGAAAAATATCCTTTGTTTTGTTTAAGACCTTATTTTCCAAAACGATCTAATATTAGCTTTCGAATTTACATTTTTGAAATGCGGGATACTTCTTCGAATATTGAACTTGCACTCTTTGTCACGCTTTCTCTCCTTCTCTTCCGCTACAATATCATATATTTTATACACATTAAGAGTACACGCTTAACAAAAAACAATGAAATACAGAGCCCTCCGCTATTACCTCTTCAACACTTTTGTCGAACAGTATTTATTCCCTCCTTTTTGCCCTACTAAACATATCAGCAGTTATCTTAATATTTTTATAAGACGTAAAGCTCGTTGAAGGGGGTAAAAAAGCATGTTCAGTCTGTGTTCAAGGGTTTTTATAAAGTCTTCTTGTTCTATAAACCCCATGGATAGTCTATTCTACGGAATTGAAGGATTTGATCGAAATTCCACTTAAATGAAATTGTGATCAGAAAAGGGTCCTAGAAGATAAAACTTCTACTTTGAAAGTCTCAGAAAGACCTCATTTGAAAACTAGATTCAACATTTTTAACACCATAATTAAGTGATAATTAGCGTTCAAATGAGCTCCAACTGAATAAAATTGGTGTATTCTTTGTCGAGATGGAGGTCAAGTGGAAAAGTATAGCCGATTTGATTGGAGCCCGCTACAGCAACAACTGACCATGGAGTAGTCAAAAACCTCCAAGAACAATAATTACCTCGCCTACGTGGTGGATGAGGTTCCACTGGTCAACCAGACTTAGTTCCCACCCTCCAAAATGGTGCTGGGAATCGTGGCATCAGACAGGAAGAGGATGCCCCTGGTTTGATTACTGAAAGGTCTGAAAATCGCAACTTTCATGTTCTATAAGAGCGGTTAAAAAGACCCCCCCCCCTTGGCTACAGCAGTGATTTCCACTTCGTTATGATCTAGATGTGTCAGAAGAAGTGGAGGTTAGCTATGGCACGAATAGCTACTGAAAGTATTCGGCAAGATAGTCAAAGGTGGAGTTGTTGGAGACTGCAAGGAAAAAAGTAAAGCTCATTACAGTTTGTGCAATCTGAAATTGCCATAGAACGATGGTCTTGGTCTCTACATAAACTTTCTTTGTTATCCTAAAAGAACCAAACAAGCTGCATTACCTAGTTACAACAATTGACAAAGCAACGAACAAGTTTATCTATTAATACAGATAAGGATAACCATAAGACTGTGAAAAAGCAACGCTATTGTTATTTGTATGGAAATTTCGAACCCTCAAGGTTCAAATACTATTTCAGAATTTCAATTTGTCATTTTTGCGGATATTTTGAAAATAAAAAAGGTGTAAGAAGGGCAAAGCAAATACTTTTAAGAAAACTGTTTAAGATTCAACATCAGTAATACCAATAAGAAAAATTAATTCATTTTTACTGTAAGAGTTAAAAATTTTATTTTTTATTAGGGTGATACTCCTTTTTCTTTATAGTAGATACAGAAGCTTTCTCATCTACTATGTCATTCAATCCAGGAAGAAAATATTTTGTAAAATATGAGCAACAAGAATTGCATAAAGAGGGCAGCATATATATTCAAATATCAAAGGGAGAGAAAATGGTTTTTAATGAAATTCCTGAAGATAATTTAGAATTTTTCACAAGTAATGTTTAATGCAATGATATAATATCGTTGGATTTAAAAAAATGAATTGAATGCTGATCGGAAGACATTACTAAAGTTAAAAATAATATCTTCAGATTTTTATCATCCAACTGTTTCTAGATTGTAGTGTGAAGAAAAATGCGTTTATTTAGAGATGGATTACAAAAGGAGACACAAAATGTGCAGCAATAAATTGAAGGCTAGGACAGTATTTATCTTTGAGTGCATAATCCAAAACTGATCTCAGATTTTGTCCAACAAATCAAGTTTCAAAAATATCTGGGACTATATTAAGTCGGGACTATTATTGTTCAGTGTCATTTTCCATGATTAAGACAATTACTAAATTAAAAGTAGAAGTAACGTAGAATCATTTTGTAAATCCTTTTTTTAGTAACTATATTTAGAGTTAATCGGAAAATTACCCTAAAAATTCATAGTTCTGAATTTTTATAATCCCAGATAGTTCATAAATCTAATGTGTCATGGAAAAAATGACATCAGTTTTAGATTATGTACTCAGAGATAAATATTATTTATGGTTTAAATTTTCAATTGTGGAAATTTTGATCTTTTAACTGTTTCCTTGTGTTATCAGAGGAGTTTAATGACGTCTTTGTTTTGTAAAAAAAATAAGGCAATGCATGATAAACTGTTGAAGATCAAGTTAGCAGAAGGAGAAATACATTATTTGAAAGAAAGTGTTCTCTGGACGAAAAAATACCTGTGCATTTAGTGAAGAAGGCAGTAACGAAGATGAAGAGAAATTTCGATGTAGGTATTATAGAAAGTATGAGTGAGCCCATAGATGAGATAATTCCAGTGATATTTATTTGGAAGAACAATTGACAATATATTCGTTTATTTACTGACTTTCACCTTTTAAACAAATACCTATTCCATCCATTTTACTGCACAAATGATATCGTTAGTTCTGCTGGTTCAGTGTGTTATGCTAAATTTGATGCTTCGAAGTGATAATGAAAAGTAGGCCTAGATCAAAGTTAATATAAATACAACGTTATGCCATATTGCATGTACGACTGATGTTTGACTTCGTTCATGCTTTTTAAGAAAATCTTCCTAAAAATTATTGATTACGTTTTTTGTCAAAATCTGTCTGTCTTGCCCAGCATTTGATTCGATACTTCAAATTGAAAATTATAGCAAGTCTGATGACATGATGGTCTTACCTTGTATCTCCATTAACCTTCATCTAGATGAAAAAAGTAAATCATTAACCAAAATGAGATTATTTTCTTTTAATAACGAATTTTTGTTAAGTCTCTGGAAAAATATGGAGGTTTGAAAATTGTGGAGGACATTTTAATTATGTTAAGAAATAAGAAGAATTAATCGAGATAATCTTAAGCATAAAAAATAATAGACATCAAAATTTAATTAAGTAAACCTAACTTCGAATGCTGTGTCTTAAGGGAACAAAAAAATGATTCTCTGGGGTTTCTTGCAGGTTTGAACGCCCTAGGCTGGACCTTCCATAACCCTTTTAGATTGATCCTCCCATGACCATTGCACCAGTCATCTGTTTATGGTAGACCTAAAAAAAATTGTTAAGAAAACAGCATTTTCTTAACGAGGGTTAGTGAATCTGATAATTTTTGCTGTCATGACTTTTTTACAACAAATTTCTTAAATTTTAGTTATATTTTTAGAAACAAGAAATAATAACCTATACTCTTGTATCAATTTTTATTGAATTAAGTTTATCTTTTTACCATTTTTATGAAAATTCAGTAGATGTGGTTACTTCCTTCCTCTCATAGCTGTTTGGAACTAATATAAAGAAACTGCATGAAGTACTTTTATCCAAAATATTTTTCAAGTATTACCATGTAAAGTTTCCGTTTAGTTTTTTACATACCGAATATACTTAGGATTTAAAACTCTAATTATTTTATGATAGCCTACTAGTTTGCTAGCTGTCAATTGACATGTTTTTTGAAATATTTACGTTCGCTTTGATTACAGAGTTTTTTTACATAACTTAGTACAGTTCTGAGGCTATACTGATACATAAAGAGTTAAAGAAAAATATAATACCTCGAGATGTAAAAATGACTGAAACCTCGACGATCGTATATATATAGACAAATATAATTTGATAATCTCCAAAATATGAGTTCTATTAACTTTTATTCCCTAATTTGAAAATTATAACGTTTTCAGTAGGTAAGAAACACTATAGTGATCTCTGTCAGCAGATATGTCACCTATCATAATTAAAAAGTTAATTTATGACATTCTCCCTGTCGTACTGTTTACGATCAATAGAATTCCAGCAACTTTTACATCTCTAATGATAGTCCATGCTGATACCACCTTTTTATGCTGTCTTTTATAACTATTATATTTTGGGGTTCCAGATTATTTATCTTTTAAATGAAGATCAAAATTTATTCGTTTAAAAATCTCAAAAACTACAAATTAAACTAAATATGAATATACGACATTCAAATTGTCCAAGCTAATTAAAAATTAAGTTGTCAACTTTTAATTAGCAATGGTTTTCAATATAACATGTTTGTTCAAAATTTTAACTCTTATTGATAAAAATACAATGGTAATAATTGCAATGACAAGAATCATTAAAAAAAGTTATCGTTGTGGCGACGAAAGCGGCAGTATTCAAACATATAAAGTCCTTCTGAGACACACTTTCCATAGCGTTCGAAATTATAACTTCTTTTTCTTCTTCTTTTATTGATAGGTTAAACTGAACATCTGATGGTGCAACCACACGAATCATTTTTTTTGTTTCTACATCAACACGTTCAGTTTCTATTTTCCTTGCAGTACTACTTCTTGTTCTTTCAAGTTGTTGAACCAATGAATGAGTATTTCTTTTATTTCTAACACGTTCAGAATATGATTTTTTTAGATATACTTTATCATCATTCGATTTTGAGTTATTCATTGATATTTTTTTTGATGAATCATGTTTGTTGTTCAATGGTGTTTCTAATTTCACATTAATTTCTCTAAATGTAAATTTATTAAAATATAATTTAAGAATAAAACGGAATACGCAAATCGTACCTGGCAATTTTTTTTTGAATCATCAACACTTCTGTAAGATTCTAAACTTCTAGTGCTTTTATTATTTATAGCTCCCGGAAGATTTGAAGGTTCTATTATTGATCTTGGATTAATAACACTATTTGAATTCCGATGTGATAATAAACTTCCTCTATTTGACTCATAAGCATCAGAAACTTGAAAATCTAATAGCAAAAATAAATTAACTATAAATGACTGTAGTAAAAGTTTTATTTTCTTACCTGTTTTATCGCTGCAAATAGGATCAGGACAATAATCACGACAAACTTGGACAACACATTGAAAATGTACATTCATAGAGTCTGGAAATTTAAAAGCTTGGAAATATGCAAATGCAAGAACATTTGCTGTAACATCAAAATTTTTAATTTTTTTAAAGTTTGACATTATTTTGGAGCGGACAATACAGCCCCTCTCATTAACTAGAGTTATAGGGGAACGTAAGCCATCATGTGCCACACAATTACGAATCATCATATCAAATTTATTTTCGTCATCTTTTATGCCTAATACCATTGTCATAGTTTGACCAATCTTAACAATACCTGATACTTCACTAGCATGAGGTCCTTTGCCAACCTATTAAGAGCAAAAATGAATTACAATAAACTCATCAAAAATACAATTACTTGTATCTGCATCCAACATCTTAAGTTGTCTCCAAGAAAATTTGCTGTAACTGGGTCTAATGTATTGACTCGGTAAGGTTGAAACGTGACTGATTTTTCGTAAAAATCATACCTAAATGTAAATATAAATTCATCTTGAGATCAAGTTATCTATAAATATTAAGTACCACGTGCATCGAAGCTTTCTTGCTTGATCCCATACTTCTTGAAGCTGAGGATCATATTGGATGATAATCGTATTTTCTATATATTGCCCCTGTGGTGAATGGTTATCATTATTAAATGAGGATACCATACCACATGACCTCAGTGATATATCAAATGTAACCTGATCAAGTAGTATTAATTAATTATTTTTGATTTTTTCAATAATTTCATAAAAAACTTACCACTGTTTGACCCAATCCTGATGGTGTATGGATACACTTGCGATCTGAATAATATCCTTTACTAAAAATCAAACCACGAAATGGGCGATCAAAAATTACTCTCACTCTCATCATTTCAATTTCACATTGTACCTAAATCATATGATAAATATATATTAATATTATGAAATAAAATAAATTTCAATCCAAACACGTTAATATGTTAAGACTCAGTTACATCAAAGCTATATTTGATTGGCGAAACGAAGACTACGTAATTAATTTTTGTCCAAATGTAGTAGCTACAAGACAACTTTTTTATCTGCAATTGGTATTGAAGTTGCCATGAATATTAATCTATAACTAACTACACATTAAGAAACCTATAAGAATTGACCTATATAATTGAATTAACAAGGTGAATTCATAAAAGGAATAGAAAATTTCATCGTCACAAGCACAAATGATAAACTAACAATATCTATGTTATCTCAATAGATATATTTTGCAAAGGAAACAGTTTTTACATAGCTGAGGATATCTTCTCAAGCTAAGAGGCACATTGCACGAATTTGGCTTAAAATTAAAAATAGGAGCTTAAGGGTAGGTTCACTTAAGTGTTTATACATTCATTTAGTACGCATTTATTCTCCATTTTTATTATTATTATACTTCGTCCATCTTCACTGAATTAGGTCTTTCTATATTTTGGGAACCTTTTTACAAAACCTCTCCTTTTTTAAAATAATTTCAGGTATTTTCTTCTTCTTCAGGAAAAAAAACAAAAAAAAAACGGTAAGGAAATTAGATAAAAGAGAAGATACGGATGAAATTGGAACGATTATATCGGTTTAATGTTAGAATAAGTGTGATTTACTCAAAAGTTCGAAACATATCGTTATAAGGCTATTATTACCGTTACGTCAAACAAAAACAAATACATCACTGATTACTCCGAGCGATGGATATTTATTTATGATTCTTCTGCAGGACTTAATGGAAGCTTTTCGTTTCTGTTCGTCACATCTATCCAGTGAACACTATATACATGGAGAGTTCACGCATTTTCTGGAAACTCGTATGTAGACATTAACAATCCTGTTTATTATTTCTACGTGGCTAAAAAAAATTCTTTGATTTAATCAGATTATGGCCATGGGTAGTGATTTGATTAATTATTAGACTAAATGACATCCCATTTGGTAATCTATCTCATATATTCAGGAGAAACGTTCTTTTGCCAAGAAAAATCCCTCTATGCGTCTCTTAGTATCAGTTTTCCTATTTTTTCGGAAAGAGTTCCAAGATGAGTTTCGAGTTACTCTCATCATCTTCACTTTTATGCTAAAAGTAAAAGAAGTGCAAACCTCGGAATAAGTATCCTTATTGACTAAAGAACGATTAATGAAGAAAGTGAAGAGTTTTTATCGTTTTGAATGATTTTTCAAGTGAATCAGTATAAAGTTTATTCATGTATTACTCCTTGACACGTAGTGACGAATGATTAACATAAGGAGAGATCGAAAGAATATTAACTGGCAATGATTACATTTTATTCTTTTTGGGATTTTGTGTTAATTATTATTAAATTAAGCATTACAATATCACTTACAAAAATTGAATTATGATGTGTATGCCTGAATAATGGGCAATTTTAAAACATACTTATATAATTTGTAATTAATTATTGTTTTAGTAGATTATTAAAATATTCTCACTTAGTTTATATTTGATTGTTTAAGAATTTGTGAATGTTGTATACCCAATAACAACAGACAATATGTTTTATTTTTGAGATTGGTTGATATTTAAAGATTATTATTATCTTTTATTTATAATCAAATATTTGATGTAAGGGAAGGGGGGATGTTAATTAATTAAAATTAACAAATTTAATTCTAGTAAAATTTTTTTAGTGACTACGTTTGCTTAAAAAAAAAATTAATAACGACCGCTAAAACCCACACTACCACAAAAATTATATTTTCAATGGTTTTTTTAATCGATTTTCTAAGTAATATAATAGAAGAAACTCGCAAATGTCGTTATCATGAAATCCCTGTAATACTTAAAGCAATATATATAAAATAATATTTTAAGTTAATAAAATATAGTTTGAAGGTTAGAGGTCACAGAAAGAGTAAAATTCCAATATTTTTTTATTTGAACGTGTTTACTGGGGTCCTATTTTTAGGGTGAACAATTAATTTGATTTCCTTTTGTATTTTGATGAAAAAGTAATGTTTGTCATCATCCAATAATGTTTTTTACCACTATAACCACTTGGAATTTACTTCTTTTTTTTCTTTATTTTAAACATTCTCAATTTCTTAAGGGATTCAGACGTTTCAATTTTTTAAGTTATATTGTTGAATTTCAAATATGTCATTACAGTTACTTTTCTTAAGTTATATATAGGAATATAATCAATAAATTTCATTTTGAGGAGAAAAAAAAATTGTTGCCAACGAACTACTTCGAATACTCAAGCGATCAAAAACACTATATTGACTACCAACACGAGTAAAAAAAGAATCCACCTTAAATTTGGTTGCAAATTGCTAAATTGATAGAAATGACTGTTATGTGGAGTTTTCAAATGTATACATAGTTGGACAACAGATAATGAGGAAAAACTGTTTATGGAGTAAGAGAAGAAATAAAAAATAAATTCCGTACAAAAATAATTTAATATTACTGAATATTATTTCATTTCAGTGGACATACCTTCAGTCGTTATTGGAGATCACTTGAAATTTGTCTTCTACTTGGTACCACTGGACTTTAATATTTAAGAGAGGGAAAATGATACTACTATACCTCTCTAAATAATATTTTTAAATTTACAACAGTTTAAATTTATTAGCTTATTTTGATTAAGAACTGTTTCGTTTTGATCACTTTTAAATAATCATTTATTAGCTTAATATACACCTAAATATATGTTAATTACTAGTTAACTACATGGTAATGTTCTAAATAACACTGCCAATATTTCGTCACTATATATCAGGCTATATACAACTAATGAGTAGATCTATGCGCTATCATCTTTCCATAACGTTTTAACAGCTATATTCCAATATTATTTAGCCATAACTTGGAGATTGATGGAACTTTATACCAATACGAGAGGTTAAATTTGTTCACAAATAATAGTGTTTTCTAGAGGAGTAATACTTATATAATATCGTAAATCTTCAAATTATTCTGTATAAATTGGTAAGTTATTGAGATATCATAATTGAATTATTTATCTGTTTTTTAATATTAGTACAGCTAATGGTATAGCTATGTATTGGTATTGGGGAAGAGATAGATTCTAAAAATGAACACTTATGGGAATGAAAATTCACGTGATTATTGAAAATTTAAAGATTTATTCTACTTTATAAACATACCACCACTAAAAACAATTAAATGTGAAATATATTTTATATAAATGAACAAATTAAACCTCCCATAATTCCCAACCCCATGAATTTAAAATTATATTCTTTCAAAAGTGAGATATTGATTTTAACTTGTTCCTGATAATTTTTGTATCAAAATCAGAGATAGGATGTTTGAGATACTAAAGGTCAAAAATATGATCCGAGCCAATCTTACTTTTTATAACAATATATTATATAATTCTTAGTAATTTTTAAATAATTCAATAACTATCAAATGATATATTATATGCATCTATCAGATGAGTGGTTTTCAGACATCAATCCAAGACGATATGGTCTTCAAGACGATTTTTGATCAAATTCATCATGAAAATGAGCTCATAACTCAAGGCTACATTGAGTTAGAGACCTGAAATGTCATTTTTGAGTTTTTAAGGTCGATTTTGATAGGTTTTTATATTTAACTTTTAATTTTATCATAGAATATTAAATAAATAAATAAGGAATTAAAAGATTTTGTTAAGAGTTTCGAAATTATATGCCTCTAAAATATGAACAACTTATTACAATTAGTCAAATTATTGAATTAATTATAATTAATTTTGGATTTTGTCAAGCAAATTTACACTTCCATTTTGAAGAAACCTAATCCAAACGAAATAGATTATGGATTTGAGAGAATATAGGGGTAACATCTCAGGTTAATGTTAAGCAGTGATCTCAGCTGTACGTGTTTTTCTTTCAACAAAATCGGAAGTGGCTCTGAAAGAGTTTGAACTATCTCAAAATGGAAAAGCTTAGTATAATGACGTCACCCAACTCACCATTGCTCAATTAAAATAGTCATTTACAGTTATGGGTAAATATCTAGCTATTTATGCTTTCAAAAAAGAGTATGCGAAGCGTAAGAATTTATTAAATTTTGTAGTAGGTTTAAAACACTTAAGAAGAAAACATGACATAAAAATAACTATTAATATCCAATATACAAAAGAAATGAGAAGATAAGTTTAAAATTATTATTTTCCTTCGCTAAACCTTTTTGAATATACATTATATATTAATTAATAAAGAACGTATTTTATGCAAATAATAATTAAGAAATACATTAATAATGGCATGGAAAAAACAAAACGACCAATAAGGGAGGGTGGAAATAAAAACCGGTAGACCTGGCTATAGATCTGATAAGCAAGTTACTATGTGGTTGAACATTGCCAAGAAAAGAAGATCTCGAGCCAGTTCTGATAAATAATTATTTGTAAACATTATAGTCTAAAACGGTAGAACCACCCTCAACTTTCTATCAACAAAGTCCTCGAGTCCTGAGTTTTTATTATTGAACCCATAGTTCCGCCAAAGTATGAAATACACATAAACTTATTTAAGATGATGAAATTGTTCTCAGCTTTCTCGATTTTCACACATAGCGAAACATTTCAAAGAAAAATATGTTTCCTTCTAAAAAGTGACAAGGCCTGGGGGCTATAAAAATTAGAAATTTTTGGAATTTTGGCTGGAGGTATGGTAAAATCTTTGAAACGAATTAATTTAAGGAGCTTTCTTGTCTCTAAAAATACTAAAAAATCTAAAAGAACATTATGGTGTTAGATCGAGCATCAGAAATTTTGGTTTGAGTGAAACACGTCAATCGTTTGATAAGTGCTACTGTGAACACTTTGCATAAGATAAAGCTGTCTTCTGGAAGGACTACACCACTAATAGACTCAATTAAGGATATTCCTCCATCAATTCTTAGAAGGAGCAATATCGAAATCATTTCTAAAAGATGGCATTGAAAATAATATATAAAATGTAGGGTAGTAACGAAAAAAAATAATTTTGAAGGCGATCTTCTTTTCAGATATGAAATGGGAAGTTTAAAAACCAACCCTATAAGAAGAATGCAGATAAAGTCCGGTCTTTGTAGTATTGAAAAGGTGATAAGTAGCAGAAGTCTCGATTCTTCTTGTTTGCAAGCAGGTAGAAGTTTCATAAATCACTTACTTTCATCACAAGTGATTTACATATAGAATCTTAATTGGAACTTTGGAAATATCTAGATACTTATCATATGATAGTGATTGTTATTTTTATTATGAAATCGAAAATTAACGTTGTCATTCTTACAATTTGAAGAATACTTGGGAGGAGAAAAACTTAGCTGTCAGTATGCTTTATGCGATTAGCTACACTTAGCTGTGAGTGGAAGGAAATAAACACAAATAATTCTCTATATCGAGCAAAGACATAGAGGCTATAATTACTCCGATTTGGATTCCCAATTTTATTCTTAGTCGGTCCAATAGAGACTTACGCTTATAAATCCACAACAAATTAAAAGTATTATTCTTCACGCTCTTGATGTTCCCTCCTCAAGAATTAAAGAATAACACAAGCAAAAAAAAATTATCCCAATTTCATATTCAATTATATTAATACTTGAATGCGATAACCAAAATCCGTAATTCGTTATTTTGTAAAATATCTAGTTTTTGAGAATTTTCAGTTTGAATTTTTACCCTTGTTATAAGTTCGAGTAAACTTTTGAATAAGAAAAAAAATCCTTAACTCTCATGAAAATGAATTTATTTGCAAAAAAAAAAAAAAAAAAAAAACAACTTCATGTATATATTGAGATGAAGTTACACTGATTATGTATATATTGTTAGGAATTATAATGCTTGATTCTAGATGTTTATTTGATTGATAATAAAGATTTTTAGATAAGTTAGTTTACAATTCTATGATTTATACACATTTAGTCCTAGCCCAACTCCTGCAAATATAATTTTTAATACTACTTTAATACAATCGTTCCAGTTTAGCGTTCAACTACTTCGCTGAAATAACAATATTAACGTACCATCTATAGTCTTGGTTTCAAAGATTTGAATTCAGAGAATATTTTAACGACTCAAATTCTGATTTTAAAAATTTAATAGCTCTATTCAGATCACTTAAAATTATTTACAACTCAACGTGTCAAATTATTATATTCCTTCTTCATACCTCTTAAATGAAACTATATAAGATAAGCAGGGATTTGTAACGTAATTGTAGAAACACATGATATTAGTGATACAGTACAACTTTATCTCGCTAATACAAAAATATACAGGGTATTTTGTTGTGAGCTGTTGATGCTTATGCTTTTTTCTCCTAATCAGTGTTCTAAACGTTGATTACTTGAACTATACTTACCTCCTTTTAAAATGTGAACAATTCTCAACAATTATTGAACAATAGTTCCATTGTTGGGAAAAATTGGCTATTTACCAGATGATTTTGGCCCTTCTTATACATCAACACTAATCTGGTGTTTTTCCCGATTGCATACGAGATATGTTGGAAAAAGCTTGAAATATGAAAAAAGTATAGTTTATATGTTTTTGATTCTTGGCAACTGATGATTCAAATTGACTTGAAATGATTCCACAAAGTTATACTTATGCACATAAGAAAAGTGTGCCATATATACCTCTTTCCTAAAGTTGATATATGCCGTCCAATCCTCAGAAATGACAGTTGTTCCGGGTAAAACGTAAAAAATTATTCCAACAATTAAGATCGATAAAATCATTACAAAAATAAATGATAATTAATGTAATATAATATTAAAATTTATTATTAATTAACAAATAATTAAGTTAAAATAAGGACCATGATTATGGACTGTAAACTAAGGGTAAAAATACTTCAATTAGGCATTGAATTCACTCTTATCCGAGTTCATTAATGTCCAAGAAGAAGAAAGCCAGTACGAATTTGCACCCTACGACTACTGTTCAAAGTATTCCTGAAAGTAATTCTACTGTCATGATTCAAGGTAGATATAAGAAAAAGTTTTAATGCCTTAAAAAAATTAGAAATGATCTTCGCCTGCCTCATCCCTCCGACAAAGGATGGACTCTGAGCGAACTCACCCCTTTCCTCCTCTTAATACTCCATAAGTGCCAAATTCATAACTTCTTCCGCACAATAAGACCTTCCATCTACTTCTTCATCCGTCAATATATTTTTCGCTTCAATTTGCATCTCTCAAAAAAGTCGAAATCCTTTCACTTTTCTTCAGTAAATATATTCTTCTCTTAACTTTGCGGCCCTACACTTCCTTACTATTGAAAGGTTGGGATAATTGAATTTCATCTATCCTCTGTCACTGTCTTCAATTTTGAGGTAAAAAGAGAAAGTATGACGTGCGGGAATACTTATAAAGGATACCTCATATATACATTCATACAGACAGTTTTTGCTTTAATAACTTATATATGGGTAATTCCAGGGAAAATTTACTCTTTTTATAACATTTTAATCTGATTTGAATAAAATTTTATATTTTTTTCTGATTAAAAAACTCAAAAATAAAAATAAATTTCAAGTCTCTTACTCAATTTTGGTCTGGGTTATGAGCTCCTTTTTATGATGAATTTGATCAAAAATCGCCTTGATGACCATACCGTCCTGGATTGATGTCTGAAAACCACTTATCTGATAGATGCATATAATACATCATTTGATAGCTACTTAATTATATTCAACAAGTTACTCAGAATTATATATATATATATTTTGTTATAAAAAGTATGGTTGTGTCGGATCATATTTTTGACCTCAAACCTCCTATGTCTGATTTTGATACAAAAATTATCAGAAACAAGTTAAAAAAATAGAATTTTAAATTCATGGATTTAGGAATTATGAGAGGCTTAATTTGTTCATGTATATAAAATATATTTCACATTTAATTGTTTTTACTGGTGTTATGTTTTTAAACTCGATAACGTAGTTACTTTGGAAGTGGTTCTTTGACATTTTCATTAGTGAATGCAGAGAGATTGCAAAGATTTAGAAATCAGTAAACAACAAAATACTCCAAATAACTATTTTGAATTTTGTTATCCTATATAAATCTAGTATTTTTGAAATTCCTTCCGTTTGCCAATAATATCACAGACGAAGTCACCATGCTGAAATTATGGTAAAAAACAAAACAACTGTTGAATACTCACAAGGTGATTTGTCTAAGAATAACTCTTAGCCAGGAACTTGGATTATTTTTCCTGAAAGAAATTATGAGGTGATATGGAGATACTCGTTTATTCAGTTACATAGAATAAAATTAAGAACCAAACATTTATTTTCACGATAGAAACAACCTAGACAGAGGTTATATAGAAGAATAAATCTCAAAACTTTCAATCTGCTCACTCGATCCTCAAAATGAAAATTCAAACTGAAATTATGTTTGCAGGTAAGCTTTTTTAATATATTTCAGGCAATTTTTTTATTTTCTTCATTGACAAAAAAACACGTCACATATGCTGATTATGAGTGTTGAAAATGTAGGAAATTTTTGAGGGAGTCCTGGAATTAGTGCAGGGAAAATATAATCGTTAAGTTTATATTCATATATCCTTATTTTATCATTCACTTTTAAACAATTTCAATCAAAGATAGACGGGAATGCTAATTACTATAGAAAAGTTAACACCACGACGGACTATTAAATAATAAGCAAAAATGAAGATCTCTCATAGCAACTGTTTTTCCTTTTCTAATTTCTAAACCTAAGGGGTGCCTGTAAAACGCTGCTGTGACTTTAGTTCACAACACATTTCATTAAAATTTTAACAAAAATCAACATTACAACCTAAATTTGACATTCAATCAATAATATGGCCGTTAGCTTGCACCACTCGTTCACAATGTATCCAGAAACGTCCAACTTCTTGACTGTCACATTGGGTAAATTCCAGAATGTCCTCCTTATCCTAGCTCTCAGGGATCTTATGGTGCGATGGGGATCTATTTAATATACCCCCTTAAAAAGTAGTATAAAGGGTTTAGGGTTTAATTTCGGAGAGTTAGAAGGACAAGAACTCTGACGAACGTACAACACATTATCAAAATCTACTATTATTTTGTTGTTGTGACAAGGTTTTCAGTCTTGATGCCCGGTTTAAGTCTTTTATGATGCTGCAGATTCAGGATAAGACTTTGGTGTACAGAGCACTGATGTATACCTTGATATTTGACCTCCAAGACCTGATTGAAGATTAAGGTCGGCATAACGTGACGTTCACTGCTAATAACACTGAGAACCATAACTTGCTCTGGGTATTTAGCCTTTATGGTCCGAGGGATATTATAAGGACTTTTTGCCAACCATCTATTGTTCTTCGAGTTATACTTCTTGGTTCGACATAAATTTCTATCCTTTGAGAAGAACGATACCAGATTTTTCACGCGAGGCTTCCGTTTTAGTTACACCAAAGCCTTGGTTTGGGTGACCCTTTTCTTTTGTTTGACAGGGTTATAAGGTGTCCCTTGCAACGTACATAGCTGTGGTATCGTAGGTCTTCATTGATGACACGTTGGAAAGTTGACCGGGTGCTACATAAATGCTGTCAGCGATCGCATTCATCGTTTGGCCGGGATTATTATAATTTTTTAAAAGTATATTCTCATTATAGCAGGACTTCTGACAATTTAGTCCGCTTCCAAGTCCCAAAGCTTTCAGAAAATCATCAAATGTGGGACCTCACTATCCTGATCTGCACGTTTTATGAAGTTTTGTAAGAATCAAGTAGTGCACCTGATCGATTTTTGTTCTTGATTAGAAGAAGAGGTGGATTTGTTGTCGTAAGGAAGAATAACGAGTAACTGACGTGGTAGAGTAACATACGTACTGGACTACCTTTCCATTATTGTGTTTTTGCATTAAAACCGGTTGTAGGGGGATGAAATGATGCCAAAGAAAATTGAAAACGTTCAAAATAACTACCTATTAGTTTTTCATTAGAAAAAGGAAATCTTTATCCAATACCCATGGTATGTAGTATGTAATTTCCTAGTATTCTTTTCCCAAGGGACCCTTTTGTTGGCAAACTTCTTCCCATTTCTTTCTTCTTGAGGAATCCTTCGGGAAATGATGATACTTCACGTTGTTAGGAGAGTCACAAATGGTAACTGAACACCTCAGAGTTTTAATGCACGAATCTATTATGTAAATGTACACTTTTTTAGGATATAGTTGTAATACTACAAGTAATAACACTTTAAGTGAACATTTACATAATTACAGAATAGGCAGTCTTTTTTCTGTTTTTTGAATACTCAATTATTTCACCAAATGAATCGTTCTGCTTGACTTGACTTATAGTCGTTACAATACATAAATTAGAAAATTTTATGCGGCTTGTCATACCTAATGTTATAGCTAGCCACTGGGAATGTGAATATTGAATAAATTGCGTCAGGTGTTAAAAAAAAAAGAAGTATAAATATGTTAATAAGAGCAAAATATAACACGATTATTAATTATTCTACTCAGCGAGTATGGAGCACAATAGTTTATAGTGCTCTCCGACAGCAGATATGTCGTCTCTCATGTAACCATATTATTTATGACATTCTATCGGGCGTGGCTTTTACATTCATCTCAATTTCGATAATATTCACATCTCTACTTATAATCTTTTATTTCAATTAACCTTGGTAATAACTAATTTTAATATATCAATATGTTATGATGTGTTATCATCCTTGCTTAAAAAATATTAAATTTGAGTTAGGATGATTTAAGTTATATATTTTATTTTGAGATAATGATTTTACAATATATGTTTTAGCATAAAATCTTGAAGTATATTCATTATTATAAAATATAAAAAATCACAAAAATTATGCAGATGAATTTTATGGATTACAACCTTTTTGATTCATAAAATTTTGACTAAATTACTTTACTTTTTTCAACTTTGACCAAATTGCTTAGAAAATGTTAAAATAAAGTCTTATTTATAAATAAAATAAACTATATTGTTTATTTAATATACCTGCAAATCTTTCAACTGAGCCATACTAGTTGGCTTTGCTGTTTGCCACCGATCCATTTGAAAAGATTTTTTCTTATTATTTCTAACTAAAAATTAACAAATAAAATTAAAAGAAGAATTTACATTTCTTATGTTGAGGCTAATGCAATAATGGAATATTCCTTGTATGGTTGATATATTCATTGTGTAATTATTTATTATTTTGCTGAAAAGTATTAAATAATAAGTATTCTTTAGTATGGTATAAAGTTCAAATACCTATAGTGTTGTTACTCTTATGTAAATTACCAACAAGTAATTTTAATAAATCAAAATTAAATGATAGTATCAATGTATAGCTGTTAATTAAAATGGTTGGTGCTATAATTATACAATCTGTTTCTGCAAACTACAACTTTCATAAACTTGCAAATTCTGTACAACGTAAGAATGTAAAACAGAATAAACCTTTTAGAGTAAAAATACGTTATTGGAGATAAATATCCGGTCTATAAAAGAATAATAAAAAAAGAGATGATTTTAAGTTTTGATTACTACAGTTACTTCATATAAAAAACATAAAAGGGGGAAAAAGAACATAACTGATTACTCCATATGATTGAAATTTAATTATGACTTTCCTCCGGGAATGAAAGGAATCTTTTGTCACTCGTTGTTACATCCTTACCATGAGCACTATATACATTGAGAGTTCACGCACACTGTATGGATGTAACAAAGAGTGGCAATGGCTAACAATCTTCTGTAGTATTTATATATGGCTAAAAAATCTTTAATTTCATCACATTATGGCCATGGGTAGTGATGTTACTAACTATTCTCACAAACAAAATCATATTTTGGGAATCTAACTCATTTATTCATTAGAAACGTTCTTTTGCCAAGAGGAATTCATGTATTTGTCTACTTTACCTCAGTTTTCCTGTTTCTTTGGAAAAGTTCTTAAATGAGTTTTTAATGGCTCTCCTCATCTCCATTTAGATGGTAATATAAAAGTAGTTCAAGCCTGTGAATATGTTTCCTTAGTAACCAAGGAATGACTCACGAAGGAGCTATTTTGGCAAAGATTGCCCGAAGGATAATATTTAAAAAAAATGTTTTAAATGTTCATATGTTCAAAAATTGTCAATAATGCCTTGTTGAATCATTTAAGAGCACCAACCGTTTCAAGAATGATACTCCAACCAAACAATAAATATTCAACGTTATTACAAGAGCCAGATCCATGCAGCCTGTTTCACTCACATTCTTATAAATTGGGCCTAAGAGACTTTTGTTTTTCCAAATGAAACTAGATTGGAATTTCACCAACCCAATTTCCAAATTATCTATGCTAAGCCATTCAAGCAAATCTATTAACAGCTCGGTAAAATGTGCCACCCCAAAACTTTTATGATAATTTTAATTTTTAAAGCGCTCAAAGTTGTAAAACTTTTGATGTAAATTGGTCTTTCAGAGAGCTTAAAACTAACGTAAAATAGGCTTCTTGCGATAGGTTGATATTGATAACTGAATTTCTCACGGTTATTTTTCTTGGAAATTATTTGTAACTTTTAGTTTCTAAGTCATGGAATACGGAACTTTCCTTCAAAAGCGATATTATCCAAAATATAATATCAGTAATTTTGTCATAGCGTTGTAGTTTAACATTTAGTTCATTTAAATGTATTGATAAATGGCTAAAAAATATTAGCCTACTGAGTCAGGCAACATCCTCTATCTCTAGTAAAATGTTATTATTTTTTATATTTTGAAAGAGCTGTATCTCATTTAAGAATTGGTTCAATTGTACAAGAATTTTTCGGCTATTCAGCCAACGTACATTAACAATCCATTATAAACAGATTTTGCTTTGTTTAGCAGTAGACTATTTTTTTTTTCAATGCTCTTGCTGAAATGAGGTTAATTACCTTAGTGACGATCGATGTCACATCATGGAGTTCTTTTAAACCAACTTTAGGACACAGTACTACTTGGTATATAACACAATTAAACGGTGAAAGGGATGACCAGCTACTAATTTGAAAAGCTTTACAAATCCAGTATTGCGATCAACTATCTTTGGAGGACCATCTATTGTTAGACATACAATTTCTGATATATCAATGTTTCTTTCAACAAAATATTTACTAACCTAGTATTTTCCTAATTTACCCGCTAAATTAGCGTTCAGGCAATAACCCAGTTTTTTATAGTGTTTTTAGAAATAGGTCACTCTTTTTGAGCTTGATAATAGTGCTTGTGTTCTTAAAGTTATAAGAAAAAGAATGGTCCATAAAAGCGTTTTTAAAAAACTCATCATCACTGAAAGTGTTTCCATGCTTAACAATACTGAAAGACTGAAACTTGCTAAAACCAAATCTGAATTTCCTCTAACAAATCTCAGCCAAATTTTTGATTGAGCGTTTGTCTTTCTTACCACTTGCATGATGTACCCTTTAAATTCTTTTACAATTTTTGTAACATTAACATGTGATTGGTATCGCAATGTCTTTTCATATTCCTTGTTTAGTTCACAACTTCTTCATTAAAAAAGATGGAAAGAACTTTTTTCCTATAAAGTCATTTTGATTAGTGAAGCATTATTGAAAATTTTTATTGCTTTGTTGATAAGAAATTTAAATTTTTTGCTGTTCATTATGAAATATAGAAATGCAATCAAAAATTGTTAAAGCTTCATAAGATAATTGTAAATAGCAATTGAAATATGTAACAATTCACAGGGGTCGGAGAAGAAAGATAAAGTTTTGAAGATAGGCAACAGGATAACACCAGCACATATCCATTAAGATTGTAGGAAAAAATGGCAACAGAAAAAAATGTCCATGAAAAAATGGCAACAAAAAAAGTGTCAAGGAAAAAATGACAAAATAAAAAAAATGAAAAGTGTCTAAATGGCAAGATTCTTTTAAACTGATATAATATCTATCACCAATATATAATAAGAGAAAAGAAAAATAAACAAGTACGACAGCGGTTCCAATGGAAGGAGTGCTAATCACTTAATTCTCCGTTATGAATTACAATATCATTACACATGATGGACTATTCATATTGGACAAGACTCTTAGATTGACGGACAAGTATTTGCAAAATACTATGCAAGAGCAGCAATTTCCACTTCATTATGATCCAGAATGTGTCAGAAGAAGGGGTAGCTGGCTGTGGAGCGACACACCACTGAGAGGACTCGGGCAGGTAGACAAAGGTCGAGCTATTGGAGAGTGTTAGGAAAACTGTAAAGCTTAGTACAGTTCCTTTGTCAATGGCTAATTCCATCAATTAATTTATTTATTGAATAAATGTAAATACATACTTTATGACAATAAGAAGGGCTCTAAAAAAATTTATTTGACACTCATGTAATTATCTAATTTGGTTATTTTAAGTTCCCATAAAGTTAGATCCAACTTTATGGGAAGGTTTCAGGCCCTCAAAGATTTCAGGTGCCTTATATTTCTCATAACTATATTGTATTTTAAAAGTTTGGCATTTGTGAAACTGTTGTGTCTATTTAACTCAAGTTTACCTTTCAGTTACAGAGAAATACAATCTTTACATTTTTCATTTGATTATGGTGGGTATTAGTCCACTTCTTTTGATCAAATATACACTAATATTTTTTTAAAGGTCCTTGAAAAGTTAGTTTTATGAATAAAATATATATAATCAAGTTAGTAATTTCAATCGTTATTTTCGGCTTTTGGATGTTTAAAAAATGCGTAACTTTCAGGTAATTTAGATCTTATTCCATGGGAAAAAATCAATAAAAAAATCATAATAGTTACATCTATCAATTTGTGATAAAATAAATATGTTTATTTATGATTATGACAGCATGAATATGATATATTAGTTATTATTTTAATGTTGAAACATATCAAACATAATACATACAAACAATTGGATAAAGGAAGTGACACATTTTTAATTTAGAAGTGCTTTTCATATGCCTAGATTCATCTTCAGTAATTAAAGACAGAAATACTTCCCTTTTCTCTAAGAATTAGTGCAAAAATAGTTTATCCTCAAAAGGAGATGCTTGAATTTAAATTTCTACGGGAGTGATGGCAGATTGAAAAAAATGAGCTAAGCCTCAAAAGAGAGGAATCGACTCCTTCCTTGGGTGGGGAATCTTGTCCCATATGAACGGTCCATCATGTCTAATGATAGAGTAATTAATTACGGTGAATTAAGTGATTAGCTCTCCTTCCATTGGAACCGCTGTTTTGTTTGTTTATTGTTCTTTTCTCTTATTATATATTATATTGATAGATATTATATCATTTTAAAAGAATCTTGCCATTTTTTCCATTTAGACACTTTTCCTTTTTTTTATCTTGCCATTTTTTCCTTGCATTTTTCCGTTGTCATTTTTTTCTGACACCATCCATCAATCCTGGCTTAACTAAGGACCTATGAGGAGGCAACAGCAGGGTATTTAAAGAGATGTGACGTCAAACACCTGGCCTAATTTCTATCATAAATTTCATTTTATTTTTCTCAGTTAATCGATCCACATTTTCAACACATATTTGTTCCATTTTTTCTAACCATGATAAAATTTCGTTTCACCTTTTCACCAGTATGTAAGATAAAAATTTTCTGTGTGTCACTCTTACCTTAAACTTGATGTTGAAGGATCTGGTCCCTTTTGATGGAGATAATATATCTCACTCATTAGATCACACCTTTTTTAATGGAAGGATAATTCATTATGAGGATATATATTCGCACCAAGGTCGTGATTGGCCCAAAAATACATCAGTCACTCCAGATCTTGTACGGAATTATCGAATACTCATCTAAGGACTGAGGAATGATAACTTCGATAAATAACAAAATAATTAAGTAAAAGACTGAATGAGAAACAGAGAAAGTTCTCAAACTCCATATATAGTATATCCAATAATTGCACAATATTTAAAGAAATGGTATTTAAATCAAATAAAATTTGGATGATGTAATCTCTAGACAGCCTTGTACACTTTCGGAGATAAATAAAAACCTCCTAAAAGGAAAGAGAAAATACCAAATTATATCATTTTAAATTCAAAATCCAGATATGAGGGCCATGAAAGTAAATTGATGTCATTTTCCTCCACTTTAATGATATATCCTTCCTCTTGTATAAACTTAATACTCTTACAATGCTTATTGCATATTTTGTTGGTAATTCATTAAAACTATAAAAATTCAGCGATATCCGTGGTATAAAATGAGTTTTTGTTTGAAACATTAAACAATGGTAATTTAATATTCAAACGTCAATGTATCATAATTGAAAAATAAAATTAAAAAATTCATTTTGACTGTTGTAACAGTCAAGTTGGAAAAAGTAGCTCAATATCCCAAGATAATTTGGCATCCCATCCTCAATCCAATGGGAATGTACCTGAAATATCGGATATCGTCGGGGTTCTTCTTTACTGGGAGACATTCTAATGACGCTCAGGCGCACTGTGTTTGCAATCAAGTGAAGACAATTTTTTCACATACTCCAGGACTGTGGGACTTTGCAGGACATAATAGAGAACGTTGGAAAAGTTGTAGGAGAGAACAGAGGAAGAACCCCTGATCCAGACGAGATTATATTCGGCTTTGAAGGAACCAACGAGGGACTACGGCGTCGAAGGTGATATGTAAGCTCCAGACTCTTATTTCAGCTCTGCGATTCAGAGGTGTCTGCCTTTCAGCAAGAATAGCGGAGGTGGCTCTTGACGAGCCTTAAATTATCGCGCATAAAAACGGACATTCAATTCCTTCAATGCAGCAACAATGTTGTGGACGTGATTTGTTTTTATTTTAATGTTGTATTCAGTTTTTGTGTTTTTTAGTATCATGATTAGTAGTTACTTCTTTTATAATATGTATGTTATAGCCGCTGAACTGTGTGTTTCTTTTTAATTTTCTACTTATCCTTCCTAATACAACCACTACCTAGGTATGTACGTGCACACTGGCTGGTGTGATTGAGAGAGGGGAGGGGGGAGGAGGAAAGGGAAAAATAGGGGAAACCCATCTACATAAAAAGTCGGAAAAAGTGAACCGATGCCAGTAGTATACTTATATCTGCGATGAATTACTTTTATTTTAAAAATTGTTTTATAACTTTAATGTTGGATTAGTTTGTAATGAAAAGAAAAAAATTTAAAATAAAACAAAAAACTTCGAAAACGGTGATACTCATGAAAAAACAAATGGTGAATTCAAAGATGGTAGAAACTTCTAAGAATCGACTTGCTCTAGGTTGTGTCTCTCTGTCTATGACGATGACTTCTATTTTGATCAAGGCTTCTTTCACAGCCGGCTGCTGTCTACGGAGAGCCAAGAGCTTCTGCCACAGTCTTAACTATAGTAATTCTCTTTGAGGAATCTCTAAAGAAGTTTATCTTTTTGTGACTGTTGTGGGGAAGTTTATAAGCTTGGGAACATGCTTGACCATGTCTTGCGCAACAAGATTGGATGAATGCATGTAGTAGTGTGTTGTTGTGATTTTTAGTTCTTCTTCCTGCTGCCTAGTTGCAACACCAGTGTACTTGCTTTGAAACTAAGCGGTTCCGTCAAAATAAGCTGCATGACAAAGGCTTAGTGGATGATTGTACCTCGTCAAGGTATCCTACATTGTATTGAAAATAGATTCTACATTGCATTGGTCTAGGGGATTTAGTTCTAAGAAGTTTTCCACAAGTACCAAGATATCCAATGCGATCAGAACACAGATGCAGAGCTCCCCTATTCTTGAGACATCAGCAGTTTCATCTGCCAGTATAGCAAATGGGATGGCATTTATTTCTCTAGCTAGTTTACGCTTTACTATTAAATACATTGTGTGAATAATTTCTTCATGTATTTGATTTGATGTATTATAGGTCATCGTTTGAGTAATCTATCCAAGCCTTTGACTTCTGCATTGCGAACTTGAAGTAAAAATACTGTTTTGATCACTGTGTCCTCTGATAGCTTGTCTTTGGTCCGCCAGGTACTTCAACGTTATTATTATTATTGTTAGTAGATACTGGGCGTTTTGTTGATTTTCTTCTTACACATTGGTGTCTAGTCTTCTTGTAGCATTCTCACTCTCAGAGAGTTTGGTAATCTTGTAGCTCAACAGTCGATGACCTTTACTTTATTTGTGTTTCAGATATTTATTGGTAGCATTTTTCATCAATCTTTTTTTACATTTGGCACTGCAGGGAAAATTTTGCAAGTTTAGCTTGTTCGCAAGTATAGCAGAATGCAGCAACATTTTCGTTATTAGTGTCCTAGTGCCATTTGAGCCATGGGAAGGCATTATACTATTCTTTTCGAAATTGGCACCACTATTGACCTTTCTTGAATATACATGTTGGCTGATTATATCTTTTATGTATTTAAATCATTATATTAATTTCTTTTGTTCCATGTATTTATGGTTAAATCAACACCTTTAATTATGTATGTTTGCATAATTTCATATTTTGTTTGAATGAAATTGTATAAATCGAAATGTCATCGAGCATAATATTGTGGCTTATCATACTCGGTACTGATAGGCTATTAAAAATCATTCTAACATTTTGAATGTGGATACTATGTTCTTTTAGCCTTAACTTTCTGCTAAATGTAAGTCTGCCGTATACAAACTCATATAGTTTGCACGCGAAGCGATTACCAAAATATTAGAGGTTAATGTATAAATTAGATTTAAAAAAGTTATAAATTATCAATGTTATATATTTTATGAGAGGAGCTTCTTTTTTTTTTGGGGGGGTTGCAAACAATGATTTTGTTCTACCACTTTTTAGATTGAGGGCCGGGCGGCTGCCCCTTGCTCCCCACTTCCGGCGCCTATGCCATAGGAGATATGAATTCACAGTCTTAGGTAAACATCTCTAAGGATTCGAGTCCTCTGAGTGACTACATAATGTAGAGTGTTTTGTACTCTATGGACAATAAAGAGACTAAAATCATCGTTCTCATCTTTCTATTCTGATTTCTGATTGGTCCATCTGCACTAATCCTTACAATTTTTCTAGCTTACGCCTCTCATTTCAACGTATTCTCCTACGACTTGACCTTAGAGTACCTCAACTACATTTGAACTACATTGTTTTGTAGATATCATAAATATAATTGATAAAAACATATTTTTCTGTGCAGTAACACTAATTAATTTACCTATATGACTGTATATAGCATATAAACTATTAATCATTCTATCATTATAAATTGAATTAAAATATACAATCGCATATATCAATATGTTAAGAATAATTTTCGGCCAAATTAACCCAATTGGTCTTTTGGACAAATGTATGTTCGGGAGATTGTCCTTCGGCAAACATGCTTTTGGTTCACAAATTCGAAAGTAAGAATTTAATGAACCACCTTTAGTGTAATCGGCCTTACTTTTTTTACTTTTATTTTTCAATTCCTCTGTCCTTGAGATTTGATGGGAAATTTTGAGAAACTAATATATTCGTCGTTCTTTTCATAACGTGAATTATTTGTTCTACATAACAGGCAATACAACACCTCTTTCAAATAACATTTTAACTACATATCAAGAGTAAAACTCGCAACAAAGAACTAAAGTTGTATGAAGTAACCAAAAAAGGACCAAAATACTAGGCTCGTGGATAAAGAAAACCGAGAATTACTCGTAAATTTTCAATTTCGACTTTTGAACAAGTCATATGATTGTAAGAGGAAATGATTCACCTTCATATTTTATAGTAATAATTCATCTTGGATTTGATTGAGAAATTATAAAATACTAATAATATAGTGTAAAACTTATTTGAGTGTTTTGTCGATTTGAGTCAATAAATTATACAAGGAACGGAAGAAAGATAAAAAATTAAACAACTACCATAGCTGCCACTTCTAGGAAATTTCATCTGTCGTAGGGATAAGTTATATTAGTAAAGGAAAATAAATCCCTATGTAGAGATATTTTATCTTTACTTTGACTTTAGTAACTAGAAATGTGAATACCCAAGGAACCTTGTCGGGTAAACATACTTCATAAATCATAACATTACTATGAGAGAGAAGAGTTTGAATTTAGTGGCGCGGTAGTTTTGGTTTATCAGTGATTTATATGGACATGTTCGACAGAACATTCGTATAATAGATATTTATCCACCGATTGTTTCAATGAATCCATATCGTCTCATTTTAATATCCTAAGAATACTCCGTGATGCTCAAGGATCTCAGCCCTTCGGAGCAAGATTTTTGTCACACTTATTGGCTCTCATTTGCTTTAACAGATGGATCATTAATTTTAAAGATACATTTTAACATAAATTCCTTGTCTAGTAGCTTCCAACCTCTTAGATCATCCCTTAAAAAAAAAATCAGTGCCTCAAGGTTTTTTTATGGAATCCACTTATACTGTTGAATTTATATATAGAGAAAGAATAATAAAATAACAGACCTGATAAGGAACTGAGGGAGTTATCTTCCTCTATTAAAAGCTACTTTATTGAAAATCCTGAATATATTAATCCTAAATTAGTATAATCATCTATTTCGTATTCTACTCTTTTCAAGGAGCCTAATATCCTTAATATCCATAAGAAACAAATTACTCATCTCTAACATAGTGATCAATTTCAATTAGATAGCTGGACGTTTAATATAAATATAAGTTATATTAGAGGGAAGAGTTTGAATTGAGTTATTCGGTAGTTTTAGTTTATCCCTGATGTAGATTGATTTTTTTCTTAGTAAATTATAATATAGATATCTGCATCCATTCATTCTTCTAATGAATTCATGACTTTTTAACTGTATATTCTAGACATTCTCCTTCTACCTTAATTTTGAAGTACAGGGATCTTGTCCTTTTGGAGGAAAATTCCAAGGCTCAACTTTTGGATATCATCTTCTTTAATAGAAGCATAATTCATTATTTATGAAAATACAAATTAACATCAAGGATCCTGATAGTGACTTCTACCCTATCTCAAGAATGAATAAATCCGTCACTCCAGAACTATTTGTATTTCTAATATAGGGACTATCCCCTACCTCTGCTATTTTTAATAATACTAATTAAAGTTAATATATGACAACTATCTCTTCTATTGGAAAAAGTAACCCTAATATTCTACTTACCAGGAAATCCATACTGGTAACCTATTAGTCCTGTGACACTGAAACAATTAACCTCCCTCCTCTCCATTCCTTTCGATTCGTTCTTTCTAGTTAATTAATTAGCTGTTTATAATAAAAAGATCTATAATTCTTCATCTTGAAATTTAAATAATGCACAGAGCTTATTTATAATATTCGTCCCAGATATATTACTAGGGTAAATACTCTTGATTCCTTTACAATAAAATAAATATTTCTTTAAATTTAAATTTCTTTATTTTGTGTTTCAAATTTAACAATCATATTTAAATGTATGTATAAATAAAATATATTTATTTATTATTATAATGTTTTAATCAAATTAGCAAAATAACAATATCCAACATAATCGCACTTTTTCTTATGCACAAACACAAAGAGAGAGAAGAAGAAATGAGATAGAATAAAGAAAGAGAAAAAGAAAGGATATATTATACAATTTGTTATAAAATTTAGCTTCATGTCCCAAACTGTATAAATAAATTATTTCAAGCTTCATGGACACAAGAGGACTCGTTGCATAACCGTAGCAAGTGAGGGATTCCAAAAAACGGACATTCAAAGGGGTGCTCGGAGCAAATCCTTTTTCTGTATCTCTTTCTTTGTTTCTATCTCTTCCAGCTGGGGCATACGAATACTTATGACCTTTTATTATGGTATCAATTCAAAAATGAGAATTTTCCTTGAATTATTGTCGTGGCCTTTTCTTAAATTGACAACGGTATAGATCGTTTTTGAAGAGGCTCATTTAAAAAAATGAAAGTTTCGTATTTTCAGCTATACAATGAAATACAAAACTTTTTTAATCTATTCATCTTGAAGCTATTTGCCTCTGAATAAAAAGTACCTATTTTCCACTTTAAACGAGATAATTCGAGTTAAAAGTATGACATTTTGAAAATTGTTTTAGAATTTTTTAACATTCGGTTTTAAAATATATCAATATAATTTATCCCTATCTTCAACACCGAAGGCTTAATACAGCTTTGAACCTAAAAAATAACCAAAAATTGAAAAAAATATATGGCCTTTTTCTGTAAGCCACAAGGCTATGAGAGAAAAAAAGGTCACATTTCGAAATAATAGATCAAATTCTATTAAATAGAAACAAACATTTCAAACATTACTACGTAATGGCTTTTGGAAGTAGACCAGAAGTAATAAAGAAATAGGTAAAAACTTTTGAAAAAGTAGAGTAAGTTACTCCAACTATTGCTACCATAAATTTTGTTGTATAGTTTCGTTTTGGAATGTTTTTTACTAGTTGAGGTGACATTTTTTGTAGCCACAAGCTGTACTTATCGGAAGATAAATTTTAGTCTCAAGATCAGTGATTTGGCTACATAGCCAGAAACGACGAACACAACGTAAATATCAGTAAAAGTAACTTCTTCATGCTAATCTTCCTCTTCCATAATATTTATATAATTTTATTAGGAGTGAAAATATCTTCTCTGTATATTTTCTGATTTTGTTTTCTGTTTTAATATCTTGGACTGAGTAGGGCAAGTTAATGTAACTTAACTTAGATAAGTTAAATAGTTAAGTTAATTAACCTTTAGCTGAATAAATTAATGATTTAAACAGCGTTATTTTAACTATAACTCAACTAGTTAATTTTTTTTATTATCAAAATTAACTTTTACCTTAACTAGTTAATTTTTGAAACGTCATTATCTTAACTTGAACTTTTCTTGATTAAGTTATAGTTTGAGTGAAAATCCCCAGAGAAGTCGTTGAACGTGATTCATTCCAAATTAGCCTTCTCTTATAGTTATCATACGAGGCAAGCTTCACTTACATTATTTTTGCTTGTTGTTGGGAGTTTGAATCTGTATTTTTTTCTTGATAATTCACTTCCAAGTTAAAAAAGACTGACAGAATAATCTTTATTTAATAGCCTTTACAAATCTCTCAAGTCACTTTAACTTAAATATTTATTTTTTAACTTCGAAATTAACATTAACTTAACCAAGGTTGGGTAAGTTAATTGAACTCAAATTACTCCAAAGTTAATTAACTTAATTTAAAAAAAAATTAAACTCGAAATTAACCTACTTTTAGCTAGTTAATTTCTATAAAAATCGAAATTATATTAACTGAACTTGTTATTAAGAAATAAGTTAACTTACCCAACACTGATCATGGATTTGCATGAGACTTACTTTGAAGTTTTTAAGAAACGAAGTAAAGATCCTATCTACCATTGACAAAAAAAAAGAAGATTGAAATTAATTCTACAGAAAATTCTATCAGGTAGTAAAATTAAGTCTGTCTTCAGTTTTATTTTTAAATGGATGTAACTTGGAAGCGTTTAATTGAGAATTGGAGAAACTGTTATTGAAACCCATGACACAGTCAGCTAAGACAAAAGCTTGCTTTGTTACAATAAGGGCTTCATTTTCACTTGATATCTTAGCACATGTACAGGCTTTAGAAGCGTCTCTTTGACGTTTCTGTACCTCAATTGAAATATATTTAGGAAGACTTCCTATGAACAGCAACAGACACCAAATAGCGTTATTGAAGTTTTTTTCCCATCCATATTTTCAAAATTTCTTCATTTGTCAATACTCTAACACACAAAATCACTATACTGAAAATAAAGTGAGCAAACCCTCAAATAATCAGAAGGTACTTTGTCTTCTAAGAATAACTCTTAGCCAGGAACTTTAGGAATATTCGTCCTGGAGGAAAGAATGAAGTGATCTGGAGAGATTCATGGAATCATTTTCATAACCAAAATATAGCACTTCCCGTCATTAAGGACTGTCTTTTTTCTTTTTCCCGGAAAAGAAGTTTTCCCCTCACCTAAAATTCCGTGGTATTTAACAAAATAATTTAAATATTCGGAGATAAAAATATGTCATTTTCTTTTTATATATTTGCAGACGTAATTTATATATTTGACCCAATTTGTTTTCTTCGTCATAAATAAAAAACACAAATATAACGTTATAGAAGCCTAGGAAAATGCTTGCATTTTTCTTATTTATCAAGATATTAAATTTTATTTCTCATTACTTGAATATAAATGATTGATTAAGAGTCCTCCGTCGGGTACATAAACATTTTTTGATGGGAGAGAGGAAGTATTTGTTTTGCTTTTTGTGACAGATAATATCAAAGAAGAGTTATATGTACCTTCTTTCTTTTCTATGGATGGGAGTCTCTCATAGTAGAGATCTATTGTCTCTGAAAGATTCCAGTCAAGTATCTTTTGAAGAGGATATAAAACATTAACGATGCAATATAAACCTCCGACTTGTGTAGTCTTGTATTACTTAATACTAACTAACTTTATTCTATAATTTACATGTGTACTACATACATTTGAGACGCCAATAAACAAACAACAAAAGCATAAACAGACATAAATGAATACACACATAAAATATAATATATAATGAGACTAATAAACACGACATATTCCCCATCTCCCTTTCTATGAATGAGTTCAACCTTAAACATAATCATTGTAGATCGTTGGGGCTTAGACGCGCGTCCCGACTTAGTAACAGTTTCTTTTAGAACTGCTGGAACTGGATCTTTTGCATTCTGATTAATTTCTTTAAATTTAGAATTTCCTAGGCAAGGAGATGCCATCTTGCTTAAAAGGACCCGATTTCTTCTATACGAGCCAGTATCCGTTTCAATGATATAGGAACGTGGTGTTGAATTTCTTATAACAATCCCAGACTGTCTTCTATCTGGTATTACAACTTCATCTCTTTTCTGAAGAGTAATCAAAGGTTTTGCTGCATGTCTTCGATCAAAATTAATCTTTTCTCCTGTCTTTTTATTTTCCTCCAACTGATGAAGAGCCTGACTAGGTATTACTATTGGAGATAACTGGCATGCAGCTACAGGAACGTTCGTGTTTAACCTTCTTCCCATCATTAACTCAGCTGGAGAATATCCATTGGAGAGAGGAGTAGCTCTATAATTTAATAGAACTAAATAAGGGTCCTTGATGTCTGATTACAGTCTTTTAAAAGTATGGACTGCTCTCTCTGCCTCTCCATTTCCTGATGAATTTCCAGGACAGCTTGTAATAAGACGGGAACCATATTCATTGGTAAATAGTTTGAACTCTTTTGATGTATAATAACTAGCGTTATCAGACCTCACTTGATCTGGGATTCCAAATCTTGAAAATACCCGTTTCATCCTATCAATGACTTCCTTCGATGCTGTCGTTTGTAAACTAGCCAACTCAATCCATCTTGAATAATAGTCCACAAGAACAATTTACTGTTTCCCATTTACTTCATAAACTTCTGTAGCAATATATTGCCACGACCTTTGAGGAAGCTTTGTTGGCATTAACGGCTCCGGATGATTTTTCCTGTTGGCTTGACATTTCCGGCAATGTTCAATAAGTTTTTCAATATTTTTCCTTAATCCCGGCCACCATACCGTGTTCTGAGCCAAAGCTTTACATTTGACAATATCTTGATGTCCTTTATGTATTCGATCTAACCCATCCAATTTAATTGTAGACGGAATCACTACCCTAGTTCCTATCATCAACAACCCTCCTACAACTGCCATTTTTGCTCGATAAGCGTAATATAGTCTAGCAAGTCCTTTAACAAGATGTTTATCAGGCCATCCTTCTGATGCATAAATCCTAATTTCTCTACAAACTGCATCTTCTTGCTGATGATGTATAATTTCTTCTAACTTGCTATTGGTGATAGGTATTTCCTCCAGTATATGAATTATACAATTCTTCGTAAAAAGTATTTTCTTCCTTGTTATCCATTGGAGATTGGGAAATTATATCAGCCATATTCCTATTTTTACCCGGAATATGTATTCGTGTAAAAGAATATCGCATTAGCTTCATCCTCATTCTTTGAATCCTTACCAGAAGTTGATCTAAATCCTTCGTCGACAATAACGGAATCAACGGTTTATGATCAGTTTCTGATAAAATGTCTTTACCCAGAATGTAATCTGAAATTTGTCACATGCAAAAGTTGACGCTAGAGCTTCTTTTTTGATTTGAGCATATCGTTGCTCGGCTTCTGAGAGACTTTTGGAAGCGTACGCCACTAGCGCCCATCTATAATCGCGCTTTTGCATGAGGACTCCTCCCAATCCATAAGAAGAAGCTTGCGCTGAGACTTTCGTTTCTAACGACGAGTCGTATATTTTTAATACCAGCTTACTAGTGAGACTCTTCTCTATATCCTCCAACGCCTTCTCCTGCTCCAGACCCCAATACCATCCACTAGCAGATTTCAGAAGTTCACGTATGGGTTGCGTCCTGGTTGTTAAGTCTGGCAAGAATGTCATGAGCTGATTGACAGTTCTTATCAACCCTCTAACCTTACTAACATTTTCTGGAGCTCTCATCTTCATGATCGCCTCAACTTTTTGTTTGAGCTTTCCACACCATTTGCTCCAACAATTTTACCCAAGAAATCTATTTGGCTATGAGTAAATCGAGACTTTTCCTTATTTGAAGTGACTCCAGCATCTTTCAACTTCCTTAAGGTTTGTACAAGTCGTTCATTGTGGTCCTCTCTTGTCCTTCCGAGCACAACAATGTTATCCATAAGACAAACTGCTCCTTGTTGACTTCCCAAAATCCTATAGATTTCACTCTGAAACTTTTCCGGATCCCGAAGGGTTATTCTTTTGTACCTGAACCTCCGGAACGGCCTTATAAAAGTAGTAAGCTTTCTGGATACTTCCTCCAAACACACCTGATGAACTCCTGCGTTGGCATCCAATTTTGAAAAAATATTGGCTCCCCCCCATTAAAGAAATAGCATAATCCACTGTAGGAAGCATAAGTCGTTCCTTTTTCACTCCTCAATTCAATTTGGTTAGATTTACACAAATTCTAACTCTGTCCTTTCCTTTCGGAACCACTACCATAGGAGAACACCAGTCCTATAGCTCCACACACGCCTCAATGACATCTAATTTTACAAGCTAATCTAATTCTTGTTTTACTACAGGTAAAAGTGGAATTGATATCCTCCTCGGAGCCATGACAGAATAAGGCTCCACATTCGATTCAATTTTGATTTTGTATTCGCATTCCAACCTCTCAAGTCCATTAAACATAGATTTGAATTCCGGAGAACTAATCGGATCCATTGTTAATTGCTGGATAAACTTGACTACTTCTAAAGCACAACTGACATCTCTTCCAAGTAATAGAGAACCAGAAGAAAGAACATATATTTCTTCCTGAATCTTCCTGTCTCTTTTCTTAATCTCTCCTATGAACACACCAATCACAGGTACCTTCTTATGATCCGGTCCATTCATTAATTTTGTAGGCTTTCTTAATATATATTTATTGAAATGAAGATCATAAACGCTTTTGGGTACCACCGTTACATCGGCCCCAGTATCTATATTGAAATAAAGGCGTTTGCCTCTCACATACAGTTCTGTCCTCCAAGCGTTATTACTATTCTTGTTTTTTATTGCTTTATCTTCAACCCAATGAAATAGTCCAGTGAACCAGGTAATTCTTCCACAACCTCTTAAACCATCGTTTGCTGATTTCTGCCCACTTTATCCCAGTACCCAGTTCCCTTGCATTTACTGACATTTGCTGGACATTTGCCTCTTGGGTGTACCTCTTTTCCACACCACTGCCAAGACCTTCTCATTGATCCTTGAGGTTTGAAGTTCTGGTGCTTCACTTTATCCTGATGTCTTTGTCTTTCTTAAATCTTGGGTTCCAATCGATCAATCGATAAACTCGTCCCTCATATCTCCATAAGAGCATATATTCACAAGAATATTAATCTTGGATAGAGAATTATCGAAATTTTCTCCCTCCTCCTGTATGTATAGATTGAATTTGTGTCTCACATACGTTACATTCGTCTTTGGAGTTCAGAATTTTTGGAATTTTAATAGAATAGTCTCCGGGTATTTTTTTTGTCCTCTTCTGGGACCTATCCTGCCTCTCCTTCCGTTCCTGCCCCGGGTGCCCTCACAAATCCATTATAAATCCTAAGAGCCTCCTTACATACTAGGTTTAAGAGGATAGCACTTCTTCTTTTTTTTGGACACCTTGTCCAATCCTTTGGCAACCACATAAATCATGTATTGCTGGCGAAACTTCTTGAAATTATCACTGGCACTGCCAGAGAGATCCAATGGCTTTGGAGGAGGTAGGTTATTACTATTTGAAGCCATATTCTGTCCCTGAACGATTCCAATGCACCTTTAATTCGCTAATTTGTTTCTTTTTCGTTTTACTCCTCACACCATGTGTAGTCTTGAATTACTTAATACCAACTAACTTTATTCTATAACTTACACGTGTACTACATACATTTGAGACGCCAACAAACAAACAACAATAGCATAAACAGACATAAATAAATACACACATAAAATATAATATATAATGAGACTAATCAATACGGCATATTCCACACGACTATAATAATCTATAAGAGATTTAAATTTTATAACAGAAAACAAAGCTCACTAGAGTCTATTACAGATTTTGCAATAACTCTAAAACACCTTGCTAAATCATGTCTTTCTCACAAAAACTTAGAGAAAAAGTTGCATAACGCTTTGCTTATAGGATTGCACAATTAATCATCTCAAAGAATTGACTCACTGAGCGGGAATCGACTTTTAGACAAGCCCTTGATATAGTTCCGACAAGAGAAGCTGCTTGTCGGTATGGGGCTTCTTTTTCGCAAACACTTAATTAAAGTCCCAATGTGGCTTATAAAAATTTCGCATCCTTATACAAAGTCTTCATTACCTTTAAAACTTTGTAGTGGCTGTCGTAAGAATCACTGGTGTGAGGATTGCACCTACAAGAATATATTATGTTCGTTTTGTAAAAAGAAATGGCATTTTAAAAAACATTGTTTTAAGTTTATAAATTTAAAAGGGCCAAATAATTGTATGCAAGTTGATAATGTATTTTCTGTAAATTAAGTTAATTTAGATTAAATCCCTCTTCTATATGAAATTCCATTGAAACTGAATAGAAGACCTATTTATTGGTAAATAAATACCGATTCTACTAAAATCCTCTTGAGTAAGAAAACTTTTAAGTCCGTTTATAAAAATGATATGCCAAAAAATATAGAGTCAAAATTACATTAAGCTAATTATGGAAGATTCCCGATAGGAATTCGATCAGATGGACTGTTAGAGCCGGCCAATACTTTAAGCCCACTTCCTCTTTCTAAAAATCCTGATTCCGTTCGAGTCTGTGCAGATTGGATAAAGTCAATTGAAACATTGAAAACTATTACCAGTAAGATTATTATTAAGGTTACAAAATCGGATAAAATTATTTGTGCCGTTTATAATTATTGTTCATATGGTTTGTCATCCAAAGTCGATTAAAATTTTTATTCTTATTTTGTAAGGAAGGATGAGCTATCTCCACAAGACAAGTGTATCCTGTGGGGAAATTGGATTTTATTCCTGAGAAGGGAGGAGATGTACTATTGAAAGAATTACATTTATATCATTTAGGTTCTATTAAAATGGAAAAATTGGCCAGATTTTATATCTGGTTGGTAAATTAGATTCAGGTTTAGAACATATTTCTTTATCACATGCTCATTATGTATCTAGTTGATCTAAATTATCAAAAAGCTCAATTACATCCATGGGAGTAGCCTTCAAAACAATGGAGTCGTATACATATTCACTATGGTGGTCTTGTTTATAAAAATATTTTTTTGTAATAATTCATGCTCATGCCAAATGAAAAGAAGTGTTTCCTACTATCTCATACTACTATACAATTATTTAAAAGAGTTTTTCATACATTTGGATTGGCTACTAGTCTTGTGTCTGATAATCAGTGATGAAAATCTGGTGTATTTTTTAGCTGGTACATTTTATGGAATTTGTAGCCTGAAGATTAATTTTTCTTTTCCTTGGTAGTTCTTATTATTATTTAATACCTGAGTAGTGAATATCTGTTCCTAAATAGATTCAATTATATTGAAAACCTTATTGAACATTCTAGTGTGCACATAAAAGACGGAACGTAACCGTGAGGATTTGTTACAGAGTTATAATTGTAAGTACCTGTTGGACTCAAAGTGGAATTGGGGATCGATTCCAGCAAATGTCCTTGCTTATATCCTTTTTTTCAAACCTTCCTTGTTACAGCTGACTGTAGCTGATCTAATGAAATGGCATTAGTGTTATTCTTTATCTCATCTCAAATATCTTCAAATTGTCAGGATTGCCATGTTGATTTTCGGTGTTTTTTACATGTCCAATCTACAAAGGACTTTCATCACTACTGATAATAATACCTGTTTTACTTAGCAGGAATTCCATAACTATATAGTTAGTAATCCTGTAAAACATATCACTTCTAGTCCCTATTATCCTTTGTCTAATGACCGGCCAGATAATTCTGTTATATAAGTTTTTCTAATGGCATGTACGTCGAGTATGTGGGGGATCAACTCTCCTCGTTTTTATTTCAATTACAAATCACTCCCCATATTAATACGGAAAAGTTACCATTTAAGCTTTTGTTGGCAAGAACATTAAAAAATTAACCATTTTTTTAATATTTCAAATAAAGTTCAATTATCCTAAGAAAATCATTTTTCAACTCATCTTCTTCTAAATTATTGGATCTCAAAAGCGTTGAGAAGAGTAAAATCAAAAATTATTCCAATAAATCGAAGGCTAAGGGAGTCCCGGCCAAAATGAAAACAAATACAGGTTGTTTATCATATGGGTGTAAAAGTAAGGATGGTATCGTTCATAAAAGCTATCAGTATCAAATTATACCTATTGTGAAATAAGAATCTATTTCTCCTGAATATGTGACAAATCAAAATGTTAAGGAGTTGGTTCCTAGACAGTAAACAAGAGTTTCAAAGCCTCCAAATAGACTCCGAAGTTGGAATTTGAATTGTTTAATTAATTGCAAAATAGATTATCATTGTCATTTTATCATAATAATTGTGTTTTGGTTGATGTTGCTAATTACAAGGGAGGAATGTAGTATCCTAGTCATGATTATTGTCACTCTTTATATATATATGTATATTTATTGTCACCTGTTTTTATTTTCCTTTTCTTACATGGAGAACATACCAGACTACCTATCGAAGCAGACGCGTGCATTTTCTATATTTATCAAGATATTATGATTATATATTCTGAGAAATTTTGTGTCCTTGAACTTCAAAAGCCTTAAATCAAACTAATGAATTCCTCTTTAATTGATAACCAGAAAGGGGGAAAAAATTGTCTATGTGCAGATTTGTCTAATTCATTTCTCTCCTATGTTGAGTATTTTATGTAGTTAATGGATTTTTATGGAGGTAAGGGAACATGTCTCTACTCAACCTGTACCTAAATCTACTTAACAGGAAAACCGGATGTGATATAAATAATTGGAAGGGGATCCTGTGCTACCTTCTCAAAGCTCTTCTAAAACCCCTATCTAATTCCTAGTGGGATGGAGCATGAATTCTTACTTTAAGAGTCTGAAGTAAGGAGTAAATAGAAGTTTAGACCTTGCAAAAGTCGTCGAAGAAATGACTCTTTCGTCCAAATTCGGACCTCGTTTTTCCTCCCTCTAAGATAGATGGCGGGATTGTCTTTGTACTGGCCCTGAGAAATGGACTGTCATGAGAGGGAGCCTTGCTTTAGTCATTCATGAAGGCGGATTTCTATTTATTGGTTGAATTGGAAGATGTTAAAATGAGAGTGCTTCTTGAGTGGTATCTTCAGAGATCCCTAATAGATAAGAGAGACAAAGTATCTTTGCTTGACACTAGACCAAGAAGTAAAAATGGCTTTGTCTCCTGCTATTCATTTTTAAAAGTAAACAAAATATTATTTTCTTCAAATAATTGCAGTCACTAGTTTATTAATATTAGAATTTCTGCAGCCATTTTTGGCTTAATATAGGAGCTTTAATTGTTTAGTATCGTTTATGAGAAAGAAAAGCAATGTTTCAGATTGAACCTGGATATGTCTATTTGTTGCACTTTCCTTCTGTACTTTTGTGCGGTTCCCAATAGCAATTAAACTTAGGAAAGAATAATGATCGAAGATGTTATCATTCATGAACATTTTGGCGAATCATTCGTCAACAATACTAATGTATCTGCATCAATCGATCTATTACATTAAATAAGAAAATAACTGCACAACAACTATGTCCTTGCCTATCGACTTTAAGAGTTATAAATACATTGGATGTAGTTATTGTGTTTTGGGGGGATATTTCAAAATTTAAATAATAGAATTAATCTATTCCTAGACCTATCATTTCTTGTATCATTACATGACTCTTTCAATTATCCTAACTATATACTGAACAAAATCTTTATAACGATGATGCCTAAAGTAACAAAAAAATGTAATTCAGTAATGAAAGAGAAGAAGTGAAGTAGTTCTAAAGACTTTTAAATATTCCTCAGAAATAAATTTTATTTATTTTTTAGACTATAACTGATTTTAAATTTATTTAAATTAGTCAAATTTGGTCACTATTTATTAAGTAATGAGTATCCTCTATTGATTTGTTGGTTATTTGAGAATGTAATTGTTCCCTTTTTCTACTGGATAGTATCGGGAAACCAATTTATATAGAAAGTGGTTTAAGTACGAACATGTACCTTTTAGTAGGAATCAGTGCTTAAAGATGTTTGCTCTCAAAAATTGATAAAAATGCTTTGCTAAATAAATTATGATTTGACTTGACATTATCACTTTATTGATTTCATTTGTTCATTCATGTTTTTATTTTCAAAGTCTTTTAAAATAAAAATAAGTAAAGGCATTTACATATAAGGATCCTCCTAAATTAGTAAAACATTCGTCATAAGCCAAAGTTATTGCTCTATATCCAGCACAAATTTAATGAGGTCTCTATCCAATTTGAGCAACAGGATGATGCTCGAGTACACAGAGCAATTATTTCTTTAAATTCATATAGGTAATTAAATGCTAATAAAAAAAATATTATGAAATGTGTACACCATAGGATATCATGATTTCTGTTTTATTTATATAGCGGGGAAAAAGTATATTCAACTTCAAATCAGATATTGATAATTTCAAAATGTTTATTCAAAAATTAATATCCTCAACATTTATTTCCGTATTTATATTTATTTTTCAATTAACAGTTTAAATACCTGAACCAACTCATGGACAGGGACTCTATTCTCAACTTGAATTTGATTTATTTATCGTTTCTCTTTATATCCCAACTTCTTGCATAAAAAATCAAGAGAGATTAAAGTGAAATGTCTGAATAACTTAATACTAGTATTTAAATATAATCTTAAATTGCAAAACTCCCAATTAATTATTGAAACAATATCATTATTATGATTTTGATTTAATTTTACATAATAAGTCCTCTCAAAAAGTATTTCTAGGATCTTTTGATGCTGCTTTTGTACATATAAAAGAACGTTTACTATAAGCGTATTTTTATTATTTATACATTTTCCAAACATGCAGATTTCACTGTATATGTCATGAGGGTACGGAGAAAACAAATAACAGGAAATAAAGATTGATGGGACCTCCAAGAGGCGACTACAGAAAAGGCAGTAATTGAATTCGGATTCCATTTGAAAACTTAGTACCAGAAATGAAGATCCAGAAGATATAATTGCTGACAATTGGAGCGAGTGGATCACTTCAAGGAAATACAGAGGTCAAAATTCACTTATTTAAGGAGATTTATAATATAAATTATGATTTGAAATACATATTCATGTTTCGCCATTTTTTTATAAACATGTGAAACAGTGTGTTTTCCTAGTGAAACAGCACTTTCTTCTTGTTCCAATGTGGCCGTTTTTGCGTGATTTCATCATTTAAACACTTTAATAACGCTATGTAGTTTTAACTATTGATAGTATTTCTCTTCTCATGGTAATCTATCAATATTATGACATGGACTTCCCAAAATACCGAGGCTATACATTTTCAGTTGATTTTTGTGCTTTCACAGATTTGGACAGGGATTACCAATTGCTTACCACATAGATGATGATCGTTTTGAATCTGAATTGAAGTAATATATCCATGTTTCTTCTATTGTCAAATATCGTTTCTTACATTAAAATATGTTCAAACATTGCTCAGAATCCTTAGCACATTTTTGTTTTCTGTTGTTACCGCTTCATTTGGACTTCCACTGAATTTTGCATCATTGGTGTATCTACAACCACGTTTTAAGTCAACAAACCAACGTTTAATGGTTGTTTCTGACTTAGCACAGTGCCCATAGCACTTTTCAAGTAATTGCTTAGATTCAATGGTATTTTCCCCCCTCAAGTTACAGTAAAAAAAGTTAAAACACGATTTATTTTTGATAAATTTTTTTTGGAAATAACGAAAGTAGTGTCCCACTTATGAATACTATGCTAGTTTTAAAATATTTGTTACTTTTGTAAAAACTCTTCTATTCAATACCGGGTGTGGCAAAAACATCTTTACACTTTCAATCTAAAACTGTATCAAGATGTATTTCTACACCCAGTTGTAATAGGGTATGTCAATTAAATAAAAATAAGTAATATGATGTCTTGGCGGCTATCTTAATCATTCATGTAACCTCCCTAAGCAGCTACAGAAGCCCTTGCACCCATTGCTGATGTAGTCCTCAGACATGGCATCCCAGTACTGGTCGATGGTGTCCTTGAGGTTGTTGATATTTATGTGAGGGATGTGGTAGGCCTTGGTCTCAACATGAACCCAAAAAGTGAAGTCCAATGGGTTGTCACCTCGTGAGTAGGGGGCCACATTTTCTTTGGCCAAAAAGGCAAGTTGTCCTCCAACCACTTCTGGGTCTTTTCCGACGTGTGCGCAGGCAATCCATCCTGGTGGAACATCAAGTTCATGTCTAAAATATAAATGCTTATTTCGGCATGTGTCAACAATATTTAATTCATTTTTGTATAGTGTTATTCAAAAACTCATTTTTTTCGCTTGTAAAAATGTGTCATTTTGTGCCTACAATCTACGGACATCATTGATTTTTTTCCACTTGAAGAAAAACGCTTCTCAAGCCCATCAAAGTTCATGTGAAAGCTTACAATGGACATGCTCTAAGTAGAGCACAGTGCTTGAGGTGGTGATTTTGACGTGAAAATGAAGAGCGCAGCTGGCCACCGAACAAGTTTGAAGATGTTTAATTGCAAGCATCGCTCGATGAACATGATGGCCAAATGCAAGAACAGCTCGAAGAGCAATTGGGTGTTGACCGTCGGACCATTGAAAAACGTTTAAAAGCAATGGGATATTTAAAAAAAAAATCGGTAGATGGGCGCCATATGAATTGAATGGAAAGCACTAAGGAAACTGAAAAAACTACTTGAGAAATCTTGCTCGCACAGTAAAAAAGTTAAGTCGTTTTTGCATTGAATCGTAACTGGTGATGAAAAGTAAGTCTATTTTGAGAATCCAAAACGAAAAAGATCAATTGTTGACCGTGGTGGCAAGGCAAACCCGATCGCAAGGCCAGATTGCTTCGGAAAGAAGACAAGGCTGCGTGTGTTCTGAGACCAGTGTGGTATCTAATGGTATGCCCTTCTAAAATATCTATTCAACGCGATCAAAAAGATTTCCCAAAATCTTACTCAAAAATGCGCTCGAATGTGATTAAATCAATTGGAGATATTGCTCCCACACCCTGTACGCTTTTGAAACTGTATGTAAACTTTTCAACTTTCTCTATCGTTTACAAAGGATAAAGTAAGGAATAGAAGAGTTAGGAGAAAAGTCACGACTACAAAAGTAGTCGGATGATACATAAGATATTAGGTGGGGAAGTGAGAACTTTTTTGTCTCCGGAAGAACTATCTCCATTTATAACTAATTCTTGAAACTATACCTGCTGTGATGTTTTATCCTAAATCAATAATTTGGTCGTTAGTTAATCCTAAATACGTGCAAAAAAACTTTATTTTATTTACTTTATTGAGCTTATGCTCATTCAATACGATAAATATTGTGTTTTCAGTGGCTAAAATTATTTATTTTTCTATTTTATAAGGTTACCTTAAGATCCCTTTTTGTAACATTGGGTCAAACTGAGCTACTTTAAATAAAAAATATTAACCCTCTCTCCCTCCCCAGATTTAATAATTTCCTCGGTTTAATATGTTATTTTTCTCCAAATTAAATATCATTTTCTTATTAAATATGATTAACAATTATATATATTATAAAATTACCCTTACACAAAAAGATCAAGCTTAAGCATAATAAGGCAAAGGCATGGTTTACTTATATTAGTTTGTAAACAAAGTGACAGAGACTAGCGTCGTCTAGCAGCAAAATAATATAACTCCTTAATTGATAATATTATTTAACATAAAATATAAGTATGTTATTCACTGAACATAACTTTTGGAGTAATACAAACTTCAATTCTCCTAGTAGGACATAGGAGAAAAATCAAAAAAAGTTCCTATTACAAAAATATATTTCACTCCTTCTTTGGGATCCTTTTCAATTGTAAAATGTAATTCACATGGAGGGTGCGATGATTTTTTATTTAATTGAAAAATAAGAAGGAATACACTTTTTCATTGATTAATGCAGCCAGCCAAAGCTAAAGACTGTCATAACGCCTTTGAGATATTTTTTTTAAAGTTCCCTTTTGCCCGATTAACTTTAGTATCAAAATTAAGGTAATTTTCTTTAAATGAAGATAACCCATAAATTTATCGTTTTTTATAATTCAACTTTTGTGTTGGGGACGAAAAAGTTTCATCATCTTGTAATGACATAATTAATATACAAGTGATGAGTAAAACCTCCTTCAGATCCTCTTCTATATTCATATTCTATTTGTTTTACAAGACAGTGATAATGTATAATATAGTAGTTTACGATTCAATACTTTTGTCTTTATTCATTTAAACATACGATTATACCATGGTGCAGTTGGTATGTTGCGAACTTTATCTGTGATATTAAACAAATATCATAGAATATTCTGCAGAATTCAGCATGATAGGATCATTATTTATTTCCATATGTCCAGGACTCATCCCTATATACGATTTAATCAGCTTAAGTCTTAACTAAAAATTTTCTTCTCTTCGAAGACTGAAGACAACTACTATTTTATTATTTTATTGTGTACACACTACTCTGTATTATAAACTCTCATTATAAAATTATGCCTGATCCCTGTGACCAAATTGAAAAAGCTCAAGACCTCCATGAGAGGCTTGAAAGCAAATGCTACTCTTATTCGGAACAATATTCGTGCATGTGAAGACCATGAGGAAGGAGACGATCCTGAGAAATTGGAAGCTCTTCTTCAAATGTTGGAAAAGTATAATACGAAATATATAAAAGTCGAAACCTCTGCTATAGGACATGAAGCAGCTAAGAAACCTGACAATGATAGTGATATTGGGAAACATGAGTTAAACTTTTGTGAAGCTAAAGGATCAATAGTGTTACTTCGTAGAGATTTCGAAGCAAACAAATTAAACGAATTCAATAATTCTAAAACCCCAGAAATTCTTACATCAAATGAATCCAAGCCGAGTATACCGAGACTGAACATTAAACCGCCCTCTATTCTAGAGGAGGACACTGCATTATGACAATTTATCCGTTGGAAACATCTATGGGAAAATTATTTAAGACTAATAGAATTTTCCAAGTGTTTGAGTGATACAAGGGTGGGATGTTTGTGGCAATACTGTTACCCTGGATTGTTTAAAATTATTTGTAAATCTCTCGGTATTAAAGCCAATACGAGAAGGGACTCGAACGATATATTATAATGAATAATGTAACACCTCAGACGTCTCTGTAACCGGCATAATGATATGAAAGACCTCTTAAGTATATGTCAGTCAGAAAGTCAAGAAATATAATGAAATTACTGAATTGGGAGATTATACTAACACTGAGAAAATCCCAAAATATAGCCTACACAGTGTGTGTGTTAATTCAAGCTATGAAAAATGAGTCTGATAGTGCTCAATTAATGTTTGAAGATCCAAAATCTTTTGAAGATGCTAATCATGAAATCATATCATGAAATTGGAATTCAGTTCTTATTCAAAAGAAATGCTCAAGTACGTCAATGGTAATAAGAGGACAAAATTCAACGATAATAAACTGGGACAAAAAACAACACTGAAATCATCGAATTTCATGTAATAATGAACAAAATGAAACCAAGAACAAACTTTGTGAAGGTCCAGTCTTTAATCAAATATGCTAATCTTGTAGAATGAAAGGTCATTTTGGTTCAAAATATTATAAATAAAACAAAAATTAAACTCACCTTCTCTATTAATATTTCAACGACCAATATAGTAGAGACAGTTAAGGACAAAACACATATTCAAGTTGTGATTAAGTTCGATGGAATCAATTTTATTACTATATCTTTAGCAGTTCCAGATACTGGGTCTGACATTTCATTTATGGGTATAGAAATATTTTGATAGATTGGATTAAAAAATAAAATTATATAAAGCAAAGAATAAAAGAAGACATAACTTTAGTGAATGGTCAAAGTTTAGTTCATCGTGGACCATTTTGTGCAAATATCTGTCTTCATAAATTAAAATCTTCTTCTCTGATTGTTTGTCAAAATTTCAATGGTTTTTACCTTCATCGTAAAATATGTTAAAATCTCAATATTATACACTATAATTTCTCTCACCCTATGCAAAAATGTGAATTACTTTGCAACAAATTCCAAACCCTCATCAGACATTGTAGTCTCGGGAGAACGACATGTGTGGATCAAGACCCTCCTGTCAAAAATAGATGTTCCACTACTACATGAGGAACAGACGAAATATTTAATTGTGAAGGAATCGTTTTAAACCCAATGTAGTTAATTAATGATAATTTGAATCGAAATAAACAACTTCCTAATCAAAAACATGACAATGAACATCTTCTAAGCCATATTTGTAAAAAAGCTTGCATAGATATAAATTATTGTACACAATTTAAAGCTATAGTCTCTGGTTTTACATAAAATATATCAAAATCCTTACGTCAAATTTTTTTTAACAATCAAGCATGACCTCTCTGTGGATAACAATTTAGTCCTGTGTGGATGTAAGATCGTTATACCTCCTAAATTGATCGAAGATGTCATTAAGAGAGTAAAAGGAGTAGAAAAAACAAAATAAAAAGCGAAATTTGTTATTATGATAGATATACACAAACTCGAAGTAAAATTCCTACTTGTTCGTACATGCATTTTGTTCCTTAAATTCGAAAGTTTAATTATAAACTCTTGGGTTGAGAATGACTCTTCATAAAATTGTAAAACAAAGTTTTTTATATATTACACATTTTCATTTCCTAACCATAATTTATTGGTTTAGATTTACTTTTCCCACCAAATCTAAACTAAAAAAAAAAAAAAAAAAAAAAAAATGGGTGTGTAACCCTTTTTTTTTTTTTAAACAGCTGTAAAACAACGATATATATCATTTAATTGCAAATAAAAGATATACATTTATATATGTATTAATTTGATTTTTCACTGTGGAAAGTAAATAAAAATCTTTAAACTTTAGACCAGGTATCTTATTCTCATGTTACAGTCTAGAATGTTGTTTGATATTTTTTTTTCATAATGACTTATTTCAAATTCAAATCATTACAATTTAGTTCTAATGCGTAAATTATATACATTTAGAAAAAAAAAGTTTAATATCGAGTTTTGGGGGTAATTTTTTTGAAGAAGATAATTTCGATAGCTATTACTTACATTGTTGTTCGTTTGAATTAGATATGCCCTCAAAAGTTGTTGATTCTTGTTTCATTGACGTTTTGGATGGAAATTTTTTTTTAGCCAAATAATTTTTATCCCTCCCTATTGCTAAACCATCTTCTTTACCAAATATTGCAGATGCTATACGATCAAATAAGATGACTTCCTTACTTTCTCTTTCAGGAGAATTATTACTGAGAGATTCAATTCCACCATGTGCTAAATATATAAAGCAACTAATCAAAAGTATGTTACTTTTCCAGGACATGTTTCCTTGGTTATTACTACAATACTTTTTTGTATACTAAGAGTACCAAGGTTTTTTTTCATTTTTTTTTTCATTTTGATTATTGAACGTCCTTGATTTCTCCGCCTACATCACTAATGTTTAAATTGTCCTAGAGAGTGTGGATTTAAAAAAAGAGAAAATATATATATTATATGTGAAAGTATTGTTATCCTTGTCTTAATTATATTTAGCATTACTATAATCCCATTTTACTAAATTGGTTTTATTTTTCAATATATTTTTATTAAAAAAAAAACTTGTTACAAAAAAAAATTGATACACTTTAATAAAAATATATCTTCTGCAAAAAAAATTGTAAATTAATATAGTTTATTATTTTATTATTAAGTTTCCCATATTATGGTATTCGTTTAAATGAAATGAAAAAGAATAATTATAATCAAAGTATTTTATTTCTTGAAACAAGATGTTAAGACGTCAGATTATACATGAAATAATTGTTACATTTAATTAAACTTATTACGCTTAATATTCAAAAAGTTATCGTTATTCTGACTTTCTCGATATTGAAAAAATTTTAATGATGAAAATTGTATGTACAATGTTCATAAAAAAGAAACTGAAAATCAACATGGTAACCCTAACAATTTGAATAATATTTTGGAGGACAAAAACAGAAATGCTCATGACATTTTAATGATTCAGCTACAATGAACTGTGACAAGGGAGGAAGGAAATAAAAAAGCACATTTGCTAGAATTATTACGATGTCGATAGATTCTAAAAAGGACTTACAATTATAAGTATACAACAAATCTTTAGTGTTACATTTCGTCTTTTATGAGCACACACGAATGTTTTATAAGGTTTTAAATAGAATTGAATCTATTTAGGAACGGATATTCACTACTTTTTTATTAAATAATAACTGCTAATTAAAAAAAAAAACTCATTCTGTAGATTACCAATTCTAAAAAAATGTACCAGCTAAAAAAATTAACGTATTTATATCACTGAACATTCAACGTCAAGCGTACCAAGATTTATGACACAAAATCATAGAATTTAACGCAATTTAGCTTTCAACTTTAATCTTTGTACAAAAAAAAGGAATTTTAAAATTTATGAATTATCTTTGATCACCAGGGTCTATTTTATCCCCTTTAAGCTTGAAGCCTAAGTGTTACGCTTCTCAAATTTAAATCTTTACTTTTGTTTAATTTTCATGATTTTTTCCCCAATGTGTTCAAAAACATAGAACTACTAGCGAAATAAGCAATCCAATAATTGAAGCCAATTTGTTATGAATTAACACTAAGCATCCACCTAACCGATTTTATTTTTTTTTGTATTTAAATTATGGTGACAAAAAAAAAGTTTTGTGTAACTTGAAGGAAGGTTATAACAAATTTAAAGAAGATCATTTTAATTTTAAGGTTGGATTTTCTAAATTTGCAATGATGTACCTTTCAGAATGCGTTCTTGGGGTTTTAGGTGTCCAAAGTTTTTGGGGTATATGCAATTTACCAAAATGTAAAATTAAGAACGATTGGTACCAAAATCATTGAATCATTATTAACTTGAAATTTTGGTGGATTGCACTGGAAAAGACTAAAGAGTTGGATTGCTTTAATCGAGATTAATTACATAACTCTCAACTTAAACTACAGGAACATTTTTTCCATCTTTTTTACCCTTAAAGTACTCCAATACCTAAGACGTTTTTCGAGGAAGATGCTAAGCTCCCTTGATCTCAAGATTTAATGAATATAGAAACAGTACTAGTACGAATATTAATATAAAATTAAATCACTCCTTTTACAAATCTCAAAGGTGGCCTATATTCTTCACACTAAACTTGCAGATACTTCTTTTTCAGAGATTTGACAACAAATTGTTTGTGTTAATATTCAAATATTATATCTAAAAATTATTGTGGTAACAACTATACAAGCAATAAAAAACCTAAGCAAGAAGACATGATAAACCAAAAGAAGTAAATTCTTCATCCTCCGTTAGTAAACATCCTTTTTATGACATGGTTAGTGAACTGAGTAAAAAGGAAGCCCCTTGAATATAACGCATTTAGTTACATGATAAACAGTTGAAAAATAATGATAATTACATAATTTAATTTTTTTTTCATTTTATTAATCTTTCACATTAAGATTCACATAAGACAAGTAAAAAATAATTTTTTATTTTGGAATAATAATAGGAACATGAGCATAGGATGGTAACAAGATTTAATTTTTTATTTTGGAATAATAATAGGAACATGAGCTTAGGATTGTAAGAAGATTTAATTTATTACTCTTACGATAAAAATATTATTTTCTTGTTTTTTTAAACAACTTACTATAAAATATTTAGTACCTAATGGGAATTTTGATAATCAAATTAGTACATTTCAGTTTTGATGAGGCTGCATGAATTAAATTAAATAATAGGTAGAATATTATATTTCTGTTGCTACCACATTTAGTGTATTTTCATTTCAAATGTTTTTATTAATTTTCAAAATTTGACTCTTGCATGATATCAAGCAGCTGACTATTTGTATTATGAACTCAAAAAAGGTATGAAGTAGGATTTGGGTTTTTATGTTAACTTATAATAATCAAGGGCATTCGTTTAGAATTTGTGTCATTTCATACTTAGTTATTTATCCTTTAGTTTGATAAAATTATCCATTCAATTTGCATAATAATTCTTAACTATTATAGTTCAATAACAGTTGGATTAAGAACTATAGTAGAATGGAGAAATACACTCAAGAAAAATTGAAAGAGTTCCTCTGAAATCATGTTTAGCCAATCAAATTCTATCTATAGTTCCAACTTTACCCAACAATTCAGAGAACATATAATCTTTATCGAATGTGCTCTAGAGTAAAGGAAGATAATACGTTATGAACGAAAAAAAATCATTTAATAATAAAAATACAATCCCTCAGAGCATTAGTCCACTCAAGAAATCCTGAGCGCACTCCCTCTCAGTTACTAATTTTGTGAACCCACTCCCGGTCGATTTTTAAAGCAATGAAGACGCCACCGCTCAATTAAAAATAATTGGTGCTCATTTTTTCGCTTGTATAGGTGTATTTGAATTTGAAAACTCTTAATGAGTGCAATTAAATTCTGGAATTTATTCCAAGAGATTTGAAAAGAAATAAGGTACAAGAAAACAAACATTAAAGTTCTAAAACTATATTTAAAATTTAAAAAATCCATAAAATGATCAATCCAGTAATTAAACTATTACATATTTGAATCATTGACACAAGTAATTTTTTTTTTTAAATTTTCATCCTTTAAACTCTGGCATGTATCTTTAAATTTTTGACCACCTTTAGAAAATATTCTCTCAACGGTAGCTGAAGACAGCAGTGTTGTATTATTTTCTAGAAACATTATTTGAATTTTGGGGAAAGCGTATAAAATATCTAAAGAGGTGTCTTTTCAATTTATAAAATTTTCTACATATTCAGGGACAGTTTTTCTTCTTCTTTTTTTTTCTTCATTAGAAAAAGCTTAATGTTGATTTAATTGCACTGAATCCTCAGGATTTGTATAAACAGTCTCAGTTTGGAGCAGAAGGCTAAATTTATACATATATACTCTTTGCATATATTCTTGTAGTTCTGGAGAATCAGTAAAACATTCTAAATCTTTGAATTTGGGATGACTAACTGTGCCCAACAAGTGGATCTTATCGTTAAAAAGGTGCCCAAATCTTTTTTTCGAGTCCACCTAATAAAACATCAACTAGAGCTTTGCAAATTTTAAGACTGGGCATCACAGTTTTGAGTTTTTTCTTTACCACTGAAAGTGAAGGCAAAAGTTAACCAAGAAATATATTTTTCTCACATTGCAAGATATCTAGGGCAGCTCCTAAATCCTTAAAACACAATATGCATTCATTAATTAAGTTTATATCGGCTTTAGTGAAATACATCAATCCAAGATTGTCAAGTAACTCATGAAGTTGACCATTACTTTTGCAAGAGCTCTGGAATTGTCAAAAACAATTTTTCCATTCCACCCTGTCTCATTTGGGACTCTCATAAGTTTTCCTACAATACCTTTAATAGTTTCAGCTGCAAGAATACTACAAATTTGACTGTTCCAACGTGATTGATATTTTCTGGAAGCTTTGTAAAATAATTCATTAAACACAGGATCTTTGAAAGCTGAATCTATGCCGATAAAATTATGAATCTTTTATAAAGACAGACGTTAATTAAAAAAATTGAATATCTTCATCCTGGAAATCATTTTCTTCTTCTTTTTCATCATCTTGGATCCTATCATTCTCAAAACAATTATTGAAATGTCTTCCATTGTCGGTCATGATTCATCCATCAAACTTATTTTGCAAGCCATTTTCAAAAATAATGGTTTTTAAGCCTGTGGTAATTTTATCATGAGTGTGACTGCCTTTAATTCTGCAGCTTACTAATACTGCATGACCCCAAGAAAAATCAGGTTATCTACAATGGCAAGTTAAACCAATATAGCCACGCCTTGCAGCTGACCAACAATCTGTTGTCTAACAGAAACTGTCAATATTTTACAAAATTTGTTTAATTTTTTTTTCTGTTTATAAATTGTTAATCAATATTTTTTATGAGTGTGCTTAATAAGAAAGAACCTTTAAGCCTGGACCAATTTCGTGAGTTTATTCCTTGAAATATTCGTCCCTCACTAAAGTTGACGGCAATATCGTCTAACCTTGTATTTCTATTAAATTTACTCTCAACAAGAATGTTACCTCAGAGGAATCCCGCCCCTGGAGTAGTTAGGATTTGACTGTAACATTTGAAGGTCCATAATATCCAGGATGTATGTTTGCTTTAGAACTACTTTTTTATTTTTGCCTCTTCAATTTTTAGATAGTTTGAGCCTATGAACTGAATAAAAGCGACATGAGGTCCTTGCATGACAGCCCAATGATTGAGAACTGCTCGTAGCCGTGAGGAAAGTGACAAACAGAGCTTCATGTAAAGTCAAGATCCATTTGGATTACTTTGAATACTTTGGATTTAAAAAATTAATCGAAGTATGGGGAAATTTGGCGATATAACAAATTTAACTTGCATCGGGACCCAGCAGTTCCCCTACACCTCCTTCCCTTGTCCAAGGTGTAAATAACATACTAGAAGGGCACTTTGATACTTAGAAACGTAATAATAAGTGGTAAACATCCTAGTACCCTTGTCAATGGGATGCAAATGCTATAAATTTTGTTCTGGAATAGGGGAAGGGGGAATGGTCTCACCTTTAATCCATCAAAATCAAGCGCTACTGTCCTCTCAAATGCATATAAACTAAGATCTAAATACTTTCTACAATTGTATATGGATGGAAAAGTTATGAAATATGCAACAAAAATGAAGTACCTAGGTGTGATGTCGGATCAGGGACTCACTTGGATCGGACACCTGAAAAAATAAGAAAATTAATCACCATTAAGAGAAAAACACTCTTCGGTAAGATTCAACCCTCCCATCAACACCAACAACAGGAAAAGAGGTATTGTCGGACATCACTCCCCTCCACCTCTATATACATGCGCTAGTAACGAAGTCTAGATGGAGAACAATGCATTTTTATATGGGGTATCCGGTATTACTTCGGTGATCTTCCAAGAAGTCGTGGGCATCGTTTACTTTGCGATAAAATATTTGATCAAGTTGAATTGAATAAATTAAGTGGCTATATCCCCGGCAATCGTATCTGGGTTGGACAACCGCCAAGCTGAACAGCCTGATACAATTATATATATATAGAGGATCCAAAGATGAGAAAGGCAAGACAGGTGCAGGATGGGCAATTCATCAACCATAAGCATCATCCAATAACGAGGCATAGGTCTTCCAAGCAAAAATAATCGCAATCACATAATCAGTCTTACTAATCTTCTTTATAATTCGATAGGATTCTCAATTGGCAATTTCTGCTATTCTAAATCCATTTGCAAAAAGTGATACAGTTAAGAAGTGCAAAGAAATATCAAACATCGGAAATTCTGAAATGAACATATATCTCGATTGTTGCAAAGGCCATTTAGACATTTCTGGAAACGAATTTGCAGACTATCTTGTAAAAAGGGGTACTGAAAGTCAAAATCGTTTTTGTGTTGGAGTGCCTCCTATCACATAAAGAAGGTGGTGGGTGACTTGTTCTTGAATTTTGGTGCAACAGATACAAGGAAGATCAAAAAATGAAATATACATATCACATGTTGAAGAATCCAAAACATAAGAGTGTCAAACTTTTGTGTGTCAAATCATGATCTTACTTGTTCAAGCCGACAAAGGTCACATGCAATTTTTGGCCCATCTGAATAAATGGAAAAAAGTAAGTGCAATGTGCAATATTGGCATGGACCCCATTATTAACAGATGTAAATTGCTCTAATATGAAATACCAAGCAAGAAGAAAATGAAGATCTTTGTATTCTTAAATTTATAAAATGTACAAAAATGAAACAAATGATTAATAATAACCATAAAATTAATAACGACTTAAGATCAATTTCTGCTTTAATAGCACATATGCCCCTTTGAGTGGTCATATTCTTTGCCGTTTGTATATATAGTTTTGTAATGTATTCAAATATGTACTATATTATAATGTATATAGTATAGTAAAACGCAATAAATTCTTAACTAACTAAGTTCTCTGAAGTTTCATCTCACTCAATTACTGAGACTTCCTATTATCTACACCTTTACAACCTGGGGGTCTACCAATTCCAGTTGAAATTGAGTACGATATCCAAAAATACAGAAAATCAAAACAAACCCGTCATTTTCTGAGGGGTCTGTTGGAATTCCTCGAAACTTTATAATTTTTGGAAGTGAAGAGGGATCTGCAACTATTGCCACTCTGTGATCACTAGCTGTCCAAATACTCTTGTACTGAGAAAATAATTCATCAGCTCTCTTATTTTCGGGATTCTTGCTCTGATAACATTTAAACATTTTTTCGAATTGTTTTAAACCAATCTACAATTTAGGTTCTTCAACACTCTTTAATCTATAAACTAAAGTAATACGTAGGTTCTTTTTTCTATTAACGTATAATTTATCAAAGCCTTTCAATTTTAAAGACGCCTCTTCTTTTATTATATCTGCGTTTTCCAACATCATTTATTTTCATCATCTTATTTTACTCTCTTCAAGTCTTCTATTTTGTCTCTCACATCAATGGAGAAAATGGATTACAACAACCTAATTTAAATCCCCCATTCATATTTATACTCTCACTAACTTTGAAATTACAGTTACACTTCTTGCAGTGAAATGAGCTATTATGAAAATCCAATGTAGAATGGGCATATTAAAAAAAAGAAACCGAAATTCAATATGGTAACCCTGACAATTTGGAGAATGAAAAGGAGGAGAGAAAGAGTAATGGTCATGACGTTTCATGATATTAGCTATAATCAGCTGTTACTAGACAGGAAGGTGAAACGGATATGAACAATGAAAATAGCTGGAATTACTCCCATTACGCCCAATTCTACTCATACTTGCAATAATAACTCTGCAACAATTCGTCAAGGTTACGTTCCGTCTTTTAAGAGCACACATAAATGCTCAATCACATTTTGAATATAATTCAATCTATTTTGAAAGGATGTTCATTAGGACAACTACTAAGGAAAGTGAAATTCCTTCTTTATATTGCCAATAACGAATTAACGAGCCAGCTGAAAAAACTGGTTTTATCATAGTGATAATTTAAAAATAACTATTGATTAGTGCAAGGAATTACTTTCATCTAGACAATTTGAAATTGTCGAACAAGCTGTTCATCGATTAAAAGAAGCTCATAATAAAGCTTACAAACTTTACGAAACATTATGTAAGAGCATTCATTTCGTGTAATAACTTTGACGAAGATCCCCTTCAACATAATATCCATGTAAGTTTCCAAGGGACAACTCAAGGCATATGAAAATGAGATGACAATTAATATTCAATTGAGTAATTAATTAAAGGTTATTTACCTATCCGGGTAACAAATAAAAGAGTTTGCCTACGATTAATCCTTCATCTCCTCAAAACCAAAAGATTATTTTCCCAATACCGTAGTTGAACCCTATCGCCTATCATCTCAGATTATTATTATTCAGATCCCTTATTCGAAATACTTCATATAATTAATTAATGTGAGACAAACTTTTTGAAGTCCATTTGTATTTGAAAATTGTATGTAATGACTAGGAAAGGGTTTCTAGTAGGATAAACAAGCATTCTTTGTCTGATACCAAAAAACCTCTTTCTAATGAACGCGATATCTTTTCCTACTACTTATTTACTTAGTTGATAGGACTTTCTTTTCGAAAAATATCAATAAAAAGTATTTTTAAAGGCGAATGCTCATCAATGAATCAGTCTGCCCTTTTTTTGAGAGTTGCGCCCCACTTCAACTTTTTTTGCTTTTCATGGTATTTTTCCAGTAATAAGTGAATGGCAATTTGAATCTGTTCTAATAAAAATGCTGTCATTATATGATTATATTGAAATGAGCACAAGCAACTTGGAGTCTTGAATTCAAATAATATAAATATTTATTTTTTCTAAACAACTTGGAAGAGTAGAAAATCCTCACATTTTCGTCTCAACAAGGATACTAACTTAGTAACCAATAAATAATTTAAAGAATCTATTTATTTCATCATAAAACTGTTTATTCGAATAAAACGGAGGAAATTGTTTATTTGAAGAGTTATGTAAAAATTTTAAAGTCTTAATTACAGAGTTCTTTAGAGAAGTAATGAGGTCATAACTTTAATCACAAACATAAATATTTTTAACCCGTGTGCGAACACATTGCAGAAAATCCTATTGACGACAGCCTTATTGCCAAATGGACACTTTTCTGAAAGGAAAAATATATTATTCAACATGCAATATGATGTTATTATGATTCCTATTCATATTACTGCAATTTTTTAAAGATAAAAACCAATAAAACACTAATACATTTATTTTGTGAGGGGTATCCCACAATAGATGTAGAAAGACAAAAAGTTATACGTAATAGACACTTCCTAAATCGTATTTACGTGAATCTCGTTTAATATACAAAATTAAACCATTGTAATCATATCACTAGTAATAAATTATAAATACAGAATATTGAAATAATAGATTGATCCAAATAATATTTTCTTCTTCTGACATGAATTCAGTTAAATATGTCATAACTTTAGGTTGCTAAACAAAAGCCAGACGTATAGTTTAATAAAATCTAATATCTAAATAATTATTAATAATAAAGTAAATGTCAAAATCATGAAATTAGACAATAAATATACTAATAAAAAAAATGTTAGAAATAAATCATTCTTAAATATTTAGAACAAAAGCTAATTATGTAGTAATGTCCGGCGATATTACTCCTTATTAAGACCATCAAAGAAGATCTTTCCCCCGTTATTTATGCTTATATAACAACATACTATTATCATGAAGGATATATACCATTGCTAATTATAATGCTACACCCAATGTAACTACCCCCGTTGTTGTGACCATTTAAGCAGTTGTTTTTACCTTTTAGGAGTTTTCTGAACACCATTTCTTGGAGCCTATCAACCAAAGCGAAGCCTTAAGTGATAAAAAAGAAATATTTATTGACTATGTAATATTGGAAAACCTAATGATCATACCCAAGTCTTTAAGTGAAGAAACTAGTTTCAAACAAACTAGTTGCAAGCCAAACAAAGCTACTATCCCCATTGTTGTGACCATTTAAGAAGTTGTTTTTACGATTTAATGAGTTGTGTATCATAATTCTTAATATGTTTATCTAAAATAGAATCATATTTTATGGTTAGATTTAAAAAAAATTGAATACTCACTGTTAGATAGTACAAAATTCAGAGCTTCATTTCGAAATTAGTAAATATTTTATACTTTTTACTGATAACTTGATCGTCATTTGGTGGGGATGACTCAAACATTTTTATATGCATTTCTATTTATGACATCAGGACCAACATCCTCCATTAATTTAATGATGGTTCCTTGGGAAGGGAAGAATTTACCCGTGTATTTCTCCATAAATTTTTGAACGTAGATGATTGGCAATGGATAAGGGTATATACATACAATAAGCATTTTTGTAAGATCAGAGTTAAAGTCTGACTTGATGTATTCATCATTAACTTGATTTTTTAGATGAATATCCATGCTCTTCATATAAGATGAGGATAATGAGTGGTGTGTAATTCTAGACAGGGTACTAAAGGCACATTTATATCGACAAACCCGAAGGCCATCTGTTTCTCATGCGGTAAGTATTTCCCAATTCCTGGGATTCCATTTTCATAAATCCAAACAGAAGGTGATGTTATTACAGGCATTTTATTCAGTTATCTATCGACCATCATCATCTAATATCATATTAATATTGAAAAATAAAGGCGGGAATGATAACGTTCTTGATTGATAGAAGAGGATGTATAATATTTAATCAATGATGCCATAAGTATTTCTTCTCTTCTCCTCGCACGCTTTTCTATTCCTACCAAAATTATCCCCTTTATATATAATACATTCCGAAAGTGACCCATTATCTCAGGTGGAACTGCTTAGGAGTGAGATAATGATCAAACAATGACGTAATATACTGTTTCTGGATCATTATATCCTTTATTGTGCATTTTAGAGTGTTCTAGAGGTCGTACGGAGGGTCTATTTTTCTCACTCACTACTTAATTGTTTTATTATTCATATTTAGTGCTACTCTTAGAGGAAGTGTTTTTTTGGTGGGTTTGAAGACCCTTAAGAGGGAATTGCATAGTATACTCACCATTGGATGGTTGATTTTCCATGAACATTATATCGGTGTATTCGTGATGGTCCCTCCACGTGCTTCAATATAGAGTATTTTCCACAGATTATTCACAAGATGTCCTCTCTTATACCAAGAAAAAATCAAAATTTCTTAGTGCAACTCTAGATCCCTCATTCCAATACTTCTTTAGTCCTTGGTAAGAGAAACCTCCGATAACTGATCGATTTTGGAAGGCAAACGCACTCTATGCTCTTTCTTTTCCAATCTTGGGGCTTCAATTGTTAAAAGGGCTGCATCGAAGAAAGTGAATAATTCCTGATATTATTATCATATTCCAACATTTCATTTTATCTAAAACCCTAAGTTTGTTCTTGTGGATTTATATTATTAAGTTATATATTATATCTTCTATCCAATGTATGTTCTGGGATATCCACTCCTCCATTGAAACCACATTGCCATGGACCAATGCTTTTGAACAAAATAAGTAGGTCTAATTTTCATTATTTTTTCACTTAAGTTTGGCAGTATCTGTGTTTTTTCATCATTGATTACTAAACCTGACTTTGTTAAATATTCTTTCAGGAAGTGATCAAGCCTAGCCCTTTCTTCCTTGAATTTGTCAGTTCTTAGTATAACTGTACAATCTTCAGCAAAAAAACAAGCTCGTTAATTCTCCGTTTGCCTATACAATTCGATCTAATGCTACGTCCATCTTTATTTGTAGGGTTCTCACTACCAATGAAAAGAGACTGGGGCTTATCTCCTTGACGCATTCATCTCAGTAATTATATCACTGGGTATCCTTTGATATCAATGATTGATGATGCAATGATTCCAGACTCTTGTATTAGATTTTATAAAACGGGCTACTATTATGCTGAAGTGTGGAAATGCATATAAATTTAGGATATTATCTTCGTCCTTTTGCACAAAAAGAGTGAAGGTGAAGTTGCTCTATAATGAAACTAAGATGATTTTTCGAATTAAAGTCTTGACGATATACTGATTCTTCTAGAAGTTCAATGGCCTATTTTATGCTTAAAACTAGTTCGGGTTCTCTTTTTCTATACTTTAAAGCAAAAATGAATTACAGCTATAAATAGAGAAACTTTCTTTATCGAAAATTGGATGAATCCAAGAAAAATATTAAATGGTAGGGTGGGGTCTATTGTAACATTTTTGAGTTTCATTTCTCCATGTTAAAATTGCATGTCTTTAAGAGCCATGATTTAGGTGTTGTGAAAGAGACACAAATCCATTTGATCTTCTCTTTGATTGCCAAATCTGTCAATAAGAGTAGAGCTGATGCCTTACATTGAACTAAAGGAATTATAAATGTGATGGAAATGTCAATACGTGTCATTTCCCTGTTTTTGGAATTAATTTTATTTTGCCCTCTATGACTGATCTCGGAAGCTTTCTGTATCTTTCCATAGAATTACTAACATAAGGAACAATCTCATCTTTACACAGATAATAAATTTTTCCCGTTATTCCATCAGACCATCAGCTTTATTGTCATTAGTACTATTTATAATGCAGTTCAATATTATTTAAGAAGAAAAAACAGGAATAATAAACTTCTGCCAATCCATTGCAGCCTGAAAATCCTTTTGAAAACATGATTATGTATCGTCGGTTTGATTCAAACCTTACCATTATAAATTATCATTTTTATTTTTATGGGTAGTGTTTAATTTCATTTCAGTTTCTTAATTTTTCGACTGGGGTCATTTTCTGTTACAATTTTCCTTTGAGTTTCCTCCTTTACGATATCAGAAACTCTATAGGAAGTGACAGTACTGAATAAGAAAGTTCAACAATATAGAATTCCATATTTTTAAATTTCCTCTATCTTCTTTTGAAAGTCATCAGCTGCTTTATTACGATGTCTAACTAATGTCTTGCAACCATAGATAGATATTATATTTTATTTTTAACAAAAGGTTTTTTTTTAACTCAAGTACGATATGAATTACATATAACTGTCAACATTAAAGACATAATGAAGTAAAAATATGGAGAGGAAAAAAATAGATGGGACGTCCAGAAGTTGACTTTTGAGTTCCTTTATTAAAGTCATTTCAAGAAGCAAATGCCGATACTTAAGATCTTATAGGTTATCTCTTTTTAATCATCCCTTTGATGTGATGCGTTCGTTACTATAAACTCAATTAAGTTTATATTACTTATGAGTAATCGATCTTTGCTTAATCAAGAAGAAATTTATTATAGAGTATAGTATATGATTATTATTGTATGATTATGTATACAAAGTTATTCAATAAACCTGTGCAATAAGATAAATTATTCGGAGATTTCAGTTTTGTGTCTGATTCATTTGAATGTGTCAAACACACTTTTTAATTATTAAGCATATAATGCATTTTTTGAAATAAACAAATATCAGGATCGAGATAACAGTGGTTCAACTATTTATTGTATATAAATTTTTTACATGACTGTTTTAAATGTTCCTTTACGCAAAATTTACACCATCTACATTTTTGCTCTTTTTTATTGACACATATCGTTTATATAATGAACACCCAATACAATTGAAGCACCTTTCTTTAACTCTTGATGATGTTGAGGTAGGAAGAGAAGAGGACTTGAGGCAGGAAACAGATTCAAAATAAAAAAAGGGCTTGGGGTAAGAAACGGATTTATGGTTGATAGAGGGTTCGATGTAAGAAACGTATTCAAGGTTGAAGGAGAGTATTGTTTAGAAAGAAGACTTAAGGTTGACGAGATTGAGGAGGGTAAAAGTCTTGAAAAGTGCTGCATAAGTTCTTAAATAATCTTTTTTTCACAATTGATTAGAGGAGTTATATTTCTTTCTAGATATTATTTCCTTTCTTCTGTTAAAATATCTTCTTCATGTAAATAATTTTCAGGAGTGACATACAAAAAAAATTGTAACTATTATGTGTATTTCAGAATACAACAAACTTAAATTATTATTATATATTTTTATTTTACCATATTATTTTATATCCTCTATTACTTTTTAGCAAGTGGTCCATTTTTCCCTTTTTAACTTCATACACTCAGTAACAATGATATATCATATGATGGATAGAAATAAAATATCCTAATTACATGTTATTGAAACATAGTAGTGGCCTTAGTTGAGGCTTGAAGAAATGGAAGAAGCTCTATGAATAGAATAAAGTCATTGGTTATAATTCATATAAATTAAATATTTTAATAACATGATTTTATTTCCTTCATTTTCTATAATAACGATTATATACATTGTTTTAATTACTAAAATAAGAAGACGCATAAAATACATAATACATAACTAATGATAAAATTATAAAATGCATGGAGATTCCAGGCAATGCTTCTGGTATATTTTAATTTTTCGATTGGATTGTAATTTAATACTTGTCGTTGGAGTCTTTCCCTTATGTATTTGTAATTTTTTTTTTCAAAAGGTACCATCCCCTCTTTCAATATCTACTTTTTTCTTTTTAGGATCAACCATCAGTATCACTCTAGGGTCAAGAACTAATTCATGAATTGATTTTAAAGTCTATATTATATTCATTCAAGTGAGACTTGAAAGATCACGATACAAGACGATATGAACTCTTCCATTTCTTTGTGAGTCAGTCCTTGGTCACTAAAAAACATACTCTGAGGGTTGAACTTCTTTCTGATCATCATCTAAAATATTAAATGCCAGTCGAACATTGTTTAGGAGTTTTTAATGAATAAAAAGGCAATGAGACGAATATATGGATCCCTCTTGTTAAACGAACGTTGACCACGTGAACACATGAGATAGATTCACAAATAAAATCTATCAATTAAGCTTCTTCCATTTCTTCAAGCCTCAACTAAGGCCACAACTATGATTAATTAACGTGCAACAAGTCAATGAGTTCTTTCGAAATAGACTCATCATTCCAGATTCGTGATTCCTTTTAATTTCTCCTTATAAATAATTAAGTATAAACAATACAAGATTACAGATTACTTCTTTATTATTTATTAATGATTTCATCACTACTTTCCTTTTCTTTTTCTTCTCCCTTAGTTATATTATTAATCTGATTGTAGTATAATTGTAAAGATCGAACCGATAATAGATAAAGCGTTAAAGTAAAGTAGCACAACAAAGCAAATGTAAACAAAAAAGTTGTTGGACATAAAATAGTTTATTTTTTAAACGTTAGATGTCACTTTTCCATTTAACGTTTCATTCAAACAGGTAAAGAGGAGTTGATGAAGGATGAATTAGAATAAACAAATAATAAGTGTACTGAATACTAGTAAGTGAATATATTATATCTAGTCACTAGTATTCAGTACAAAGTTATATTCCTAACCTCAATCTACGTTGTCTTATTCGCTTATATGTTTGCATTATTTAGTTTAAATTAAATTATTACAACTCATAGTAAGTAAACTTTTCTTTTCTACATCATTACCAAAAGCTACCATTCATTTTTCTTATGTAGTTATACATCCATCCTATAAACAAATATAGTCATCATTTTATCGTCATAAAAACAAGAAATATATTAATAAGCCGTATCGTGGTATCGTATTTCAAATTTTTCTCTATTAAGTGTTTGTAATAAACGATATATGTAAATATTTATTATATCTATATTTTATAATTGTTATTATGTATTGTCATATTTTTTTATAAATAATATGAAAATAAAAAGAAATTCTCTCAAGTATGTTAATAAGTACGAAGGATTATTGTTTATTATAATTTAGAAGAAGAGTTATTTCCAAAGATATTTATGACAATGTGGTTTCGATGAAATGCCTTCAACGATGATTCGAAGATGTCCAGAGGCTAATACTCGTGGGTTTCTCCTTCACCGGGTATTTTACGGCATATCTCTTCATTGAAGTTCATGGTACGAGTAATATCCTAACCAATCTCTAGAAAATCAATTGAGTCCATACTTCACATGGAGGTTATTCTGTGTGTGCATGTGTGAGGGGAGGGATCGAAAGAGAGAGCTGGGATTGCTCCTCCTTTGATTGACCTTCAAAGTTGACTATTCACTTTCTTAGATGGTGATGATGGGCAGCACTGCTGTAATGCTGGCCGAGGATGCGTGTTTTAAAGGAACGCTTCAATGTTGAGCATCTGTCCCATTCGATGAACCCAGAGTTTCTCATTGTGATAGACTGATGCTTCTGTCAGTCGATCCGATGCTGATGAAAAGCGCCCCGAAACTCCGACATGAAGAGGGAGTCCATCCAATCCAGGAGGAGATGCTCTTCCTATTGAAGGCAAAGCTCCGTCTGGGTGTGAAGGCTACTTCAGGTAAGGGTGGAGTAGTCCACCAAGGGATGTTTGAGGGCCCGTGTCCGTAGTCCATGCTCCGAGTCATGAGGCCTTTGCCTTTTAGGGAGGGAGCTCTGCTTGGCGAGCTTCTTTCGGAGGCTCCGCTGCTCTGAAGGAAAGAAGGTTTCATTGTCGGAGACATTAGAGTTCGAGAAGCCCGGAGGAATATCAAAGGGCCCCTCCTCCCAAACAAACTGGTGACGTGCTTGCTTCTGAATGAAGGACAGACACACTCCTCCATGAAGAGATAATGGGGAAATCTGGCAGTAGCTTGACACAGCATTGTTCTATCAAACAAATACAAATCTAGAATTCACGAACCAAGACTTACGTCCACAATGACTCAAAATTCATGATGAGTTCTAGAACTCATTCCATTTAATAAATGATTTATAAATAATACAAGATATTTGCTATTATTTTGAAACAGATGTTTCATCAAACACCCTCTATTGCCTGTAAAAGAACTACATTTGGTTCTTCTTCTTTTCAAAAAAAAAAAAAGAGAAGTTTATGTACTTGTAGCGCCACTTTACTTTCACGCTTTAATAAATATAAAAAAGCGACGAAGTTTTCATGCGACAAAATGCCCTTCAGGAAAAAATGTATGCTGAAAAAATGTAGCGGGCGAAAATGTTAGGGACAAAATTACCCAGAACAGTTTCATGGATTCTCAATAAATCTATTTGTTCTCAAAGTAATGCCATTTTCCAGATAATGAATTTCTAAAACTACCAAAAGTACATATATTTGGACATTCCCATAAATAAAGAAACATTGATTACTTACACATGCTTGAGATGATTCCCTTCACTAAAGAGCCTCAACTTGTCTTCTTTTTATTCTGTTAAGAAAAATGTCCAAGAACACACATTTGAGATAATCTATGGAAATTGTTACCATTTTTAAGGACTGATCCCTACGAAATGTAAATTCTTGGGGAGAAAGGCACTTTTGTCATGGATTTCTCTTTTGGCAGGATTTTTTGAAACTCTAATTTACAATTGTATTAAAACCCATATCTTGCTTCTCTTGTTCACACAACGAAGTGTCACGTCATGATGAAAACATCAAATATAGAAATAAAAGGAAGAAAAAATGTTATTGGACATAATTCAAAACTTTTGGAACCTTAATAATAATGTTGCCTAATGAGAGGGGGGAGAGTTGTTACGGAGGAAACATGTTACACTGCCAATAACTTTAAAATGTAAAGTTATCAAACTACCCTGTTCTTATAGAATTGAATGTCTTCCTTTGTTTATCAAATCACCATAAAACCAGGGTTGCCTAATACTTAAAGTTATAGAACATTTCTACATTGAAATTTTTGACACAAAAAGTAAACTAATTAATTAATATTAACTCAAACTAATTATCAGGCGTAACTGGATAGTAGTGTAACAAATTTTGTAATTACATATCACCAAAGAGAGTGGTTCTCAATCTGTTTGTTCCCAAAAGACAAATAAAAATTTATCGACACACCTATTTTATCAAACCAATTATTTGAATTATTATAAGCTATTGGAAGTAATGTATGGTTGTCACAAATCGTGCGGTACACTTGAACTTGCCTCAAGACACACTGTTTGGGAACCACAAGCCATTACCACTTAATATTATCTTATTTGCATATGGTAATGTGAATTCTATCAATTTAATAATTTTTATTCAAAGTAATTTGAATATTTGGCATAATTCCTATTAGATCAATTCAAGCACAAATGTTAACTTCTAATTGATATATTGCTGTCCTCAGCTACCATTGAGAGAGTATTTTCTAAAGGTGGTCAATTATTTAAGAATAGATGCCAGATTTTAAAAGATGAAACTTTAAAAATATATTTATTTTTTTGTCAATGAATCAAATATTTAATAGCTAAAACATTGGATTAGTTATTTTATGAATTTTTATTATAATTTAATATCTTTAAGTTTTATATTTTCTTTTGCCTTATTTCTTTTCATTTTTTGGAATAATTAATATAAATAAATTTCAGAAATTTAATTGCAATGCAAGAGTCGTGATGTTCAAATACGAGGAAAAAAAATGAGCGCCGCTTATTTTTAATTAAGCGGGAGCACGCTCTCTGCTTTACAAAAACAAGCAGGAGAGAGCACAACCACAAAATTAATTGATGAGCAGGAGCAAGCTCAGGATTTCTTGAGCTGACTAAGGTTCTAGTTATTATTGATAAGGGTGATAATTTTGGTAAGAATAGAAAAGCGTGCGAGGAGAAAAGAAGAATTACTTATGGCATCATTGATTAAATAATATACATCTTCTTCTATCAATCATGAACGTTATCATTCCCGCCTTTATTATTCAATATTAATATAATATGAGATAGTGATAGTCGATAGATAACTGAATAAAATCCCCAAAATGACGTCACCTTCTGTCTGGATTTATGAAAATGGAGGCCCAGGAATTTGGAAAATACTTACCGGGTGAGAAACAGATGGTTTGTCGGATTTGTCGATATAAATGTGCCTTTAGTCCCCTGTCTAGAATTACACGCCACTCATTATCCTCATCTCATAACAAGAGCATCGATATTCATCTAAAAAATCAATTTAACGATGAATACATCAAGTCAGACTTTAACTCTGATCTCACAAAGATATTTATTGCATGTAATATAACTTTATCCAATACTAATCATCTATGTTCAAAAAATTTATAGAGAAATACACGGGTAAACCTATCCCTCCCAGAGAACCATCATTAAGTTAATGGAGGATGTTGGTAATGATGTCATTTATAGAAATACATATAAAAATGTTTTGAGTCATCCACACCAAATGACGATCAAGTTATCAGTAAAAAGTATTTACGAATATCGAAATGGAACTCTGAATTTTGTACTATCTCACAGTAAGTATTCGACTTTTTTTTTTAAATCTAACCATAAAATATGATTCTATTTTAGCTAAACATATCAAGAATTATGATACACAACTCAGTAAAGGGCAAAAACAACTGCTTAAATGGTCACAACAACGGGGGTAGAAGCTTTGGATGGTTTGCAACTAGTTTGTCTGAGACCACTTACTTCGCTTTAAGACTTGGGTATGATAATTAGGTTTTCCAATATTACATAGGCAATAAATATTACTTTTTTATCACTTAAGGCTTAGCTATGGTTGATGGGCTCCAAGAAATGGTGTTCAGAAAACTCATAAAAGGCAAAAACAACTGTTTAAATTGTCACAACAACGAGGGTAGTTACATTGGGTGTTTCATTATAATTTACAATTGTGTATATCCTTCATGATAATATTATGTTGTTATATAAGCATACCTAAATAACGGGGGAAAATCTTTTTTTGATGCTCTTAATAGGGAGTAATATCGCCGGACATTACTACATAATTAGCTTTTGCTCTAAATCTTTACGATGAATTTATTTCTAACATTTTTTTATTAGTATATTTATGGTCTAATTTTATGATTTTGACATTTACTTTATTATTAATAATTAGTTAGATCTCATCGGTAGAGATATATCTTTCCTGTGCACAATTGTATATAGCAACTTCCACATGAAGAAGATGGGTGATTTATCTTTTTGATTAAACTCCACGTCTCGCTTGTGTATTGCAACCTAAAGTTATGACATATTTAACTGAATTCCGATGTTAGAACAAGAAAAAATTATCTGGATCAATCTATTATTTCAATATTCTGTATTTATAATTTATTATTATTAATAGTTATATGATTTTAATTGTTTAATTTTGTATATTTAACTTAAATGTTTAATGGTTTATTTTATAGTATGTAGATTATATTTAATTAAAGCCTTCTTTTTTAAACTTTGAGCTTCAAATATATTTCAAATACTCTACTTTGTCGTTTCATTAGCTATTATTCTGAGAATAAGGTTCATAATAAATTACAATTTCATGGAGTGTGACGTTTTCGAATCTATTGTAACGGATAAAAAACGTCGAAGTCAATTATACGTAGTATATTTTCATTAAACATTTTGCTAATAAATACATTCGTTATACCCTCAAAAATCATAATAAAGCAGGCAGATGATAATCACATCAGTATTTTAAACAATGATACCATATGTATTTTTCCCCCCCTTCTCCTTCACGCGTTTTTCTCTACAATATTATCAACTATAATTATTGATAATGTTTCATAAGTTATCCGTTAATTTCAGAACATTAAATTCAACTATAACATGAGTTATGATATTAATTAAATAGTTGCTATGCTAGGTTTACAATGTTAAATCTTTTAAATTATTAGAAGATATATGTATGAAATGATCATCTAAATTTCAGTAATTATTTAGTTTGACAATATAATTAAAGTTACACCACCAACTAGATATAAAACTAAATTGAACTGAAGGAAATGCTCATAAAGCATTACTTATTCACTTCTCTGTATCGATATATTCATGGATTTAAAAGCACAACAAATATAAACATTACAAATAATTTAATGTTTGGTTTATTATTAATAATAACTAAATATCATATTTTATATAATAAATATCAATGCACTAAAAATTCCGTATTACTACAATTACAACAAAATAGCAATTAATCGAAAAATTATTTTGTAGAATTTGTCTACCACTGTTTAATTCCTTTATCTAAAATATCATATCCCCAATTGCTACGATTTCTTTAAAATATATACCTCACAATGGAATTAAGTAAATAAATAATAAAATGAATATTTATTTTCTTCGATATTCATTATTTAATGTTATTTTCCTTTGCATTTTTTACGATTAAAAATGATAAACTTTGTAAAAAGTAATCCATTACGAAGTTAATGAATGAATTAGGATCTTATGAAATGTTAGAAGCAAATCTAGGAGTAATTTTCCATGTATTAATAATTTCAATAGAACTAGCTTACACACAATCTCCGTTTTCTAAACTACCCCATATAAAGCAATATCGTCGATCACAATATGTCAGTGATGAAGAAAAAATAATTACTATTTTTTAACAAAGTTAGAAATGACGTAGATCAAGAGAAGAAATGAACGCACTGATATTAACCTTTTGTTAAAAATACGAAATGCAGAAATAATTCTTTGAAATAGTTCTCAAATGGCAAATTATTAGAAATTTCGTTCTCTTAAGAGAAAAAACCATATTTACATAATATATACATTAATTCCATATAAAGGTTATCATTTGTATTTCGCACTTAAGTAAGATTTTATTAAGATATTTTTTCCTTCAATATTTAAAAGTTCTACAATTTTTATATCCTTCTTCAAATTTTTACAGTACAAATAATACCCTTCTCATGAAAAATACTTTGTCTTTCTTTGTCCATGTGATTTAAACACATCAATTGCATATTTACGTAAGTGTTCTTGTTCTGGATAAAAAATTGGTTTTATTAGTTACTTGTACAATCAAAATAGCATGCTGAGTCTGATAATAGAAAAAGGTTGGATAAAAATTAATTAAATTAAACAACATAATTTCGATTTATACATTGTAATACATTACTCGATAATGTTAAAGGACTATCTTCTTCCAAATAATTAGATGGAGAATATCCAAATACTGAATAATCTTTGGATGAAGTGACAAATCTAGGAGATGAAGTGAACGTAGACAATGAGTCGTTATGTTGATGAAAATTAATTAATTTCTGCGTTGGATAAGTTCGTTTCATTTTTTATAGATTTAAAAAAAAGTTCTTTGTTTTCATTATAAGGAAGCAATGAAACGACATTTTTCATAAGTGATTATATTCTTTCATCCAATTACTTTTTTTGTCTTTAGAATATACCCTTTAGGAATCGAGAGAGGCAATTCACAGAACAGAATGAGGGTGACTAAATATAAGGTATGTTGAAAAGAGATTTATTTGCCTTTGTTTACAATTGTAATGACTATTTTGAATAGATCACACTGGAGTCAATTTAGGAAGAAATTCATACTTATAAAAATAATTTTATTAATGTATCATATACTAATATTTTATTTTCATATGAAAAAATTCTATTGTTCTACATTTTTACCCTCCGACGATTAAGTTACTAAAAATAACTTTAAAAAAATATATTAAAAGTTGTCTTGAATAATTTAAAAATTAATTCAGAAGTGACATTTTCAAATAAATATAACCATCATTATAGCGAAGAAATCAATAATATATTAAGAATAAAGGGACATGTAAGAGTTTGACATGTTTAGATGATATTAATCATTCACCATAGTACCTTGTATTCTTTTTTATTTTCGTATAAAGGAAGCATCATTTTTACTCAGTTAAAATAAAGATATTTAAATCTTAACATTAGTGACCCCGACGTGATATCATGCCTCCTTAAAAATCTCATTTTAATGGTCAAGATAATGCAGACAATATCCCTCAGATCGAACAATAGTACGTAGCGGAAGAGGTGAGCAACTTAATTCTTGTCGTAGCCGAACTACGTCTTACAAAATTCTCGGCGATGGATCCAGAAAATTGGTTTCGAAGAATTGAGCTGGATCTTTTGATGAGGAAAATTAATAAAAATCATAGCAAATATTGTTTAATGGCTACAGCATTACCTGGTGAAGTTTGTAGGTTTATTCCTATTAAAAAAGAAGGACTTATGTATGATTGTGCAAAAAAGGCAATTTTACAACAATATGGTCTCTCACCTTCAGATAGAATTTAAAAAAATTCTGATATGCATTCCGATTCATCTGGATTTTCCCCTGGGGAAGTTACTAATAAAGTTGAGCGTCTCCTTAGGCCCTCATCAGAAATGTCCTTAAAGACCAGCGAGGGTACTTGACCAAAGTCCTATTCAATTGAAGAGTTGAAGCAAATGTTCGTTGCAGCAAAATGACTTGACAATTCACATATTTCCACTGTTGAAAACTCGTCCCCTTCGCCTCTCATCAATCATTTTTTTTTTAAAACCCTCTTGATACCACGTCCAAATTTACTCAATCTAAGGAGAGAAAAGATATCTGCTATTATCATTCTAAATTTGGAATGAATCCACCTACCTTTTGAGGGGCTAGTTCCCATTTTTTCAACTTGTTTCAAAAAACTAAATTGCCCTCTGTTGTACAAGACCGAGGTTGTAAATAAATCATCCAATTTCTTTTTCGTCAAAGACAATTCAAATTTGATTAACTTTCTGCTAGATACAGGAGCGCAAGTGTCTGTTATCCCATTCAAAAAATGTAAAAGTCTTGTTTGAGAAAAACTTATTCGTGTAACAACTTTAACTCTCAATCTAGAAAGTCTAGGAGATTTCCAATGGACATTTATTGTTGTACAGTGATCTTCCAATTTTGGGTGCACATTTTTTATGTAATTTCAGATTTCAAGTTGCTTTTTTCAATAAAAAATTACTCCGAGATGAACCGTGCTTCATTTCAGAGCTATCGAAGACTCAAGAAATCAAATTGAACTATAATAATGTCTTTGATAATAAAAGTTTCTTTGAAACTTATCCAGCTTACGGAGTTGAACACCATATCGAGACGAGAGGTCCTCCTTGCTTTGCTAAACCACGCAAGTTAGATGATGAGAAGTTAATTTTTTTACGAGACGAAATCAACGAATTGTCGAAGAAAGGAAACCTACGATTGTCTTCTTCTAATTTTTTTCCGCTATTCACGTCGTTTCAAAACCCAAAGGAATTGTCAAATGTGCGGCGACTATCGTCAATTAAATATGGTGGCGGACTTTGATCGGTATCCCCTCCCAAATCTAAGAGATTTGGTGGCTAATCTAAAAAGTATGACTGTTTAGTAAAATGGATTTATACAGAGCGTATAACCAAATACTTATGAATAGCACTGCGATAAATAAAACTGCAATTATTACGCCATTTCGTTTATATGATTATTTCAAGATGAATTTTGTTCATAAAATGCTGCTCAGACATTTCAGAGACTCATCAATTTAATTCTACGATGAATTCTAAATCTGTTTGTGTACTATTTCGTCGAAAGATTATAGGCCTCTAGAATGTAAGGTAAAGACAATCTAAAAAAGTACCAACTCCAAAATCAAAAGATGAACTGCATTATTTTTGGACATGGCACAATGTTACCCTCAGTTCATCGAAAGATTGTCTCAATGGACAGTGCATTTGTACCCCCCTGTTAAAGAACAATGTAAAGTTTAATTGGAATACATAACATGAACACGCCTTTCAAGGTATTAAAAATAGTTTGTCTAAAAGTACTCAACTTGAATTCAGAGATAGTTCATTGCCTTTAGCCCTGACGATTGATGCATCTGATACAGGGATGGGAGTTGTTCTCGAGCAAAAGATAAATAGACACTGGCAACCTCTAGCTTTTTGGTCTCGAACTCTTTCAACGACACAGCACAAATATTCTACCTTTGATAGGGAATTATTAATTGTTAAGGAAAGCATCAAACATTTTCTATGGGCTTTGGATGGACAAGTTTTTAAAGTCTTCACGATCCACAAACCTTTAGTCAATGCGATTGACCTTCGCAATCCCTCTTGGACACTAAGACAGTTCCGTACTTTTGCATTCATAGCAGAATTCAATTGGGATATCGAACACGTTTCTGGAAAAATTTAATCATACTGCGTACATTCTTTCTAGAAATATAAATAACATCACAATAGGCCAACATTCTTTGAAGATATAATTGAGGATCAAAAGAAAAAGGGTCCTAATTAACTTCCGTTTAAAATAAAACCTTCTTTTAAATACATTGCAGGAACCCTACTTGCTGGTTTTGGCAATGTTGACGCATTCTGTGTGGCTCCATCATATCTAGAGTTGCGTCAAAGAATCGTGCATTCTGTATACAAGGACAATCATCCGGGATTCAAAAAAACTTTAAAGAATGTTTCACTTTCTTACGCTTGCCCTAATTTGCGAGCAGACATTAGAAACTTCACTAAAGAGTGTTTAGTGTGTCAGAAAACCAAACCTTTCAGGACTTCAAAACCAACGTGGTCTTTCGATCCCCCATCTGAAAGACTTTCCGTTATTCACGTAGACATAATCAGTTCCCACTAATTCAGGCACAACGCTATGCCCTAGTTATTATGGATCATTTCACAAGGAAGTCAGAAGTGAGACCTATTCCAGATATAACCTCCAAGACAATAGTGAATAATTTTTTGAGTGGTTGGATTTCAAGGTTTGAAGTTCCAGAAACTATTGTGTCTGACCGAGGGACACAGTTCACAAGTTGATTATGGATAGGTGTTTGGAGGACCCTTGGGATTGCAAGCAAGAATACAACCTCATATCATCCAGAGTCCAACAGACTCATAGAAAGTTTCCACAGATCATTTAAGACCAGGCTAGTAGCACGAATGCTGGAAGAAAAAGAAGACTGGATCAATACACTACCTGTAGTTTTATGGGGATTGTGGAACTAAGTACCAATAGACTCGGGTTCTAAATATTCACCTTTTCAATTACTCACAAACCGCTCAGGATTAATGGCCTTCAATTTCTTTAACGGGTCCACCTTTACTTCTGGCAACTTCGACATCAAAAGTTTCTTTAAAACAATGGAGAAAATAAAACACCAGTTCCTCCTATACACTTTAATAAAAGAGCCATTGACAAACAATGAAAAAAAAACGAATTCGTTTTTCTTAAAAATAAAACTATTAAAGAATCTCTTTCTCCAACTTTCTTGGGCCCGTTTCAGGTGATTGAGAGGCACGATCATTACTATAAATTGGAATTTGGATCAAGAACTGGCAATGTCTTGATGGATAGACTTCGATCTGCATTTGGAATTCCAAGTATCCTTCCAGCGTCTCCTACTATAAGATGCACAAGACCTACAACTGGAAAATGATCTATTTGTTTATTTATCAATATTTTTATGATGACTTTATTACTAACTGGACGATCTCTTTACTCACTCTGTCGTCTAAGGTGAGTAATGTAGGAGTTGGACTTGTTTAGATGATATTAATTATTCATCATAGTAAATTGTATTTTTTTTTCACTTTTTATTTTCGTAAAAAGGAATTATCCTTTTTTATTCAGTTAAATTAAAGATATTTAAATCTAAACAGATATTATGCACTAAATATTAAATGCCATTTGAATTTAATTTAATTTTTCATTTATCTTGAACATAATTAATATAGAGTTCATTGTAATTATCTTGCAAACATAGCCGAATATGAAGCCTTGAATAAGCCTCTTTTGCCTTGTTATTTTGACTATTCTCTCTAGAGATATATATGTGTATATTTTAATTATACTAGGGAAATCAAGTTTTCTAAAGCATCCCCACTTTTATATAGCTTGAAATTGTTTGTAATACAGACCAATAATAGTTATTTAACTAAGGATATGAATGATTCTAAAGTTTCTAGTCGCCTGACAAAAATTTCAATAACAAAATAGGAATGCATGTCCAAAATAAAACTAATTGAATCAATAAAATACAAAAAAATAACTAAATAAATAACAGAAAACTCATAAATAGAAAATTTAAATTTACAAGAATATCATTGATATTCTAATTATTTTTATTTGTTCAATTAATACTCAAACCATTGTAATATCATTGTTATACATTTTAACGATTGTCTTCAATCGAACAACTTATAATTAGATCGTATGGTACACACTTAGTAATTTTTATTTTTTGTAAAGATCCCAGATTTTCGATAGAGTAGTATTCCAATATGCTAAAAAGCAAGTGAGCTACCTAGAAGAGAATTATTGAGTCAATAAATTTGGAAATTGCGGCGACATTCAAATATTGAAATAAAGTCTTCTGAAGTTAAGAAGTCACTTATATTTTTTAACACATAATCACTTAATAGTTTCCAATTACTATTTATATACAATAGAAGAATTGACTATGCATTGCCGAAAAAACTATTGAGAAAAAAGAGGCACATTATCTTTAAAGTCTAGAGTAATCTTCATCTTGTTTTCTAACCACAAATAGACTCACAAGTAATAGATAAATTGCGAATCAGGGGTAAGGCTTAAAGTGTTCAGGTCATATAACTATCCATATATGTAGTGTCTTCAAGACACTCAACTAATAATTCAATTTTAAACATAATTAAATATATATAATAGTAGCAACCTTTTCACTCGTTCAGTACAAAAACATAACTCCTTTATTATTAGTAGTACTTGTATTAATTAATAAAAAGGATGAAGAAACAGATCATCACAAACTGGTAACCTCCAGAAAGTTATATGATTAAATAATAATAATTAAGCGCATCACATACTTTCTCCCTTTGATTAATTTTGGCATTAAATTTTTGACTGATATTGAATTTGGTTTCCCATGGATTTCTACAACAAAAATTTTTCGTAATTTTCTTATTGCTTTGAACGGTCCGCTATAATGAGGATTTAATTAAGGACAAATTAGTGAGTTTAATACGTAAACATGGGTAGATTTTTGAAGTATTATGTAAATCGATTTAGGTAATTAGTCATCCAGTTTATGATTGTGTTGGGTATTACTGTCCGAGATTACCGAATTTCTTATACCGAATAAATGAAAATAAAGGAAATTTATTGGGACTTGTTCAACTGAAAGGAAAATAGGACCCAGTGCTCGTGAACTTTTGGTTAAAGTAAGAATTTATAGATATACAACTTCCTAACCTCTCACCACAAATTCAAAGTGAATTTATGAACCTCCAGGGGGATCAAGTGAGAAACAAAGTTATCGATGAAGTGACAAAGAGTAAATATTACTGTATTATTTTTGATAGTACTCCAGACATTTCTAATATAAACCAAACGAGCCAGGTGTTACGCTTTGTTAAGATAACTGATAATGAAGTAAAAGTAAAAGAACCCTTTCTTTGTTTTATTGAGATGAAAGGCAAAAATGTTGAGCAGATAACATCAATGATTCTTAAACAATTAAAAATGGACGACTTTAACATTCAGGACTGTCATGGACAAGCATTTGATAACGCAGCAGTCATGGTAGCTCATCAATCTTGTGTCCAAATACACATCCGGGAAGTTACCCCAAATATTGTATTTGTGCCATGCAACAATCATTGTCTAAGTTTAGCAGCTGTGCATGAAGCTTTAGGGGTTGCAAATTCTGTTACATTTTTTGGCACATTGGACCGTTTATTTCAATTTCTCTCAGCCTCAACTCATCCGTGGTATATCTTGATTGAAATAACTGGTGAAACTATAAAACGGGCATGTGAAACAAGATGGAGTAGTCGATCATATGGAGTGAAAGTTATTCACATTAAATTCACAGACACCTCACTGCGCTTGAACGTTTGATGAAAGATGTAGAAAACGCAACTATGAAGTCTGATGCTGGTTTCATTCTACAAGAGATGCTGTCATTTTCTTTCTTGACATTCCTTAGTCTTTGGAGAGATATACTTTGTAAAATTAATGACACTAAAAAGGTCCTCCAAACGAAAGGACTGGACCTACAACAATGTGCAAATTTTGTGTTACAAGAATGGTCTTTACTTTTTTATTAAAAAAAAATTGCTCGAAATAAAAAACCCATTTTTTCTCCTCTTCACATATTTATTTAAGTAGATTTCTTGTAACTGTCCTAAACATATAAAATAAATTAAATAGATAAAAGTAGGGATCTTCCCTTGGTCAACACTAGATCCATCAATTTAAAAAAAGGCAATCTCTATTACCCCTCTTTTTACTAATTTTCCAATTCCCACCGGCACAGTTTGAGTGTTGACTTTTGCCGTATGTATTGTCTTCTTAACTTTTGCTATGATGAATTCCCTCTTGATTGCCTCCTCCATATTTACCGACGTGGAGGCCAGACAGTCGCAGGTACTCATTCTCTCCATATAGTGCCTCCATATCTTAGACTCAACTACATTCACCAATTGGGAGATACGAGTGCAAAAATAAAAGAGATGACAGGGAGTTTTGATATTTGTTCCACAAAAATGGTACATCCCCTCATCAGGGGTACTCGGGTCTTATTGGTTTAGATCAACGAAGATAAAACTGACAAAATAATTTTGTATTGCATAGCTAAATGGATTTCGTTAATTTCGCCCGGACTCATACCCAAAGCGTTTTCGTTTAGATAAAGTCTCTCCAATCTTCTCTTCGTAAGGAATTCAAGTTTAGTATGCTGTTGACTTCTGTATGCGAATCTTTTAATTTTCAGATTTTTCATACCGCTCTAAGAGAAAAAAATGGAATTAGAGGTCCGGTTGACACATGGGCCATCTCTTCAACTTCATCAAAAATGCCTCTAAGTTCATTAGCTTTTATTGTTTTCTTGAGATATTTTCCTTTTTTGATGCTTTTGGTAACTTGACCACTTCTGATAATTATTCGAACAGATTTTATCAAAATAATCATTCCTATAACATTTTACATATATCTTAGGTTGAGCAGTATAACTAATTCTGGCTATGAAAACTTTAATTGCAAGAAATCTTAGTATTTTAAACTTAGAGCTTATGCTTAAAGCAAAGTTAGCATTATTTCATACCTTCAATTTGTACGATTCACAATGGTTCCATATTTCTCCAATAATACATTTATTTCTTAACTTTTTATTCTTCACATGGAAATGAACTGTAAATTTTTTTCTTAAAAAATAGTATTAATTCCCTAAGAGTTTTTACATTGAGTCTTTAAGGTGTTTACTATTCCTCTTTGTTTATCAACCACTTTCCAGATTTGAACTTGAGTGAAGGCAACTCCAATTTTCAAATCTTTGTTAAGGATAATAACAATAATCTTTCTAGCACTTGGGTAAACATGAAATCTTTTAAATATATAATTATCTATCTTAAGAGTCTACTATAGCAACAATTGTTACCAAAACAAAACCAACATGGCCGGAGTAAATGTTGGCGAAAAAAAAGAAAAAAAAAAGACTATAAAAATGATGATAAAATACACTACAAAAATATTGAGTAACTGGGCCCTTTTAAAAGAAATGAAAGTATAGCAAAGATATATACGTCGATTATCTATCAAAATTTAAGACCCTCAAAATAATACCTAACCTGCATAACCTCTAACTACGGTGAGATCAATGATTAAAAATGTCTTCTATTTTTCCATTGAGTCATGAAACCTATGTGTTAATACACTGGATAAGGAAGATCAAAAGATCCAATTTCAAATTATTGGACGGAGAGATTGTCTGACAACTTTTTCATTACTATTGGCTATGGGGGATCTACAGTTTAGAGACCATATACTCATTATTTAAAGAATTGGTTCAACCATAAACATAATAAATTGACTGGAAATCCTTCCCACATGTACAATAAAAATATAAATGAAGGAACAGAAGGTATTAAATATTTTCTGGAGAACCTAATGAAGGGTCATGGTTTTTTGTACTAGGAAGAGTTGCATCTTATTATGATCTCAAAGCCATACGTTTCCCATGTCATTTGAATAGGGAAGTTGTATATAATAAATAAGCTTTCATGTTTGGATCGAGGATACGATAAATATTCCAGTAGACAAACTTTCATTTGTCATTGGAAATCTGTCTGTCCCGAGTTGGGTATAATGGGAAGGTGCAGTAATGTTTGTCATATTTGTTATGATCATTCTCAAGAATTGGCCTTGTTGTTGAGATAATCTCGAAAACAAACCCTTTGGTTAATTGGACATTGAATATCAATGAAAGTGTTAAGGAACACTTTCACCATGTCCACACTCAACGTAGATATTACTATTCGAGGGTTGAATACGCTACAAATCATCAATAATGTTACATTATTAACTATGAACTTTTTTGACACTAGATCAATTCCTTTCAAGTCAATACAATAGGGAAAAACTCCTTTTATTTATGTTTATAAAGTAAATCTTTTTGATATTGAGAATGAAGGATTAGCAAGGTCCAATGTATATGTATGTTTGATGAGGCTGAACATGTACGTTTTGATTTCTAACGTTCTCAATCTATATAATACTATTATTATATTTATAGGTAACATGTCAGAAAGGGTGAAATTGAGTAGCATATCCCTTATACCATGAACTACAGAGTCTATGTCCAATTCTGTGTCTTGAAATTCAATGGGATAATTATGGTTAATAAGGTTTCAATAGGTTTTTAAATTTTTTCCCTTTCTACATTTGATTTTCTTTTACAGAGGCCATAATAAAAATTATATTATAATGCTTTCTATGACATGCATGGGTATTTGTTGTGCATTTGATGATATTTTTATTCACTTTCTTGCTGAAAATAATTCAAAGTTTTCACAAGACCCCAGCTCAGGTGTCATTTCAAAATCATACTATAATCTATAAAAAATTTAGATTTAGTGGAAGTAGTCGAAAGTGCATCTAATAAATTTAGTGTGATATACTCCAGAAGAGTGAATGCTTACTAATTCAGTGGTATAATTGGAAGACATTTTAGACAATTATTTTCACCCTTTAAAATGAATAAAAATTATCACACATTCACCTTCAGATCTGCTTTTCCTAGAGTTGTACATGTTAAAAAGGGGTCCGATAGTACACTATCTATTCCTATAAATTTATTAAAACCTATAATTCCTTCCTCAGATTTGCCTTAAATATAACGAGGAAGATCTATTCCTGAAGAATATATTTTGACAATAAATGAATTACTGGAGAAAAGAATTGAATATATAATGAAAAATGATAGATTTGAAGCGTCAAGAGCTGACATGCTCAAGGATTGTCCAAAAGAGATAAGGGACAGAGTAACAACTTCTACACCTCATGCCCTCGTAAAGGTTGTGGGTAACCCTAAAAATTTACCCTAGTTCCTCCCAATTTGTTCGCATATTATGTCAATATATTTTAGTAGAAGAACAAAGGAATGTTGCAGATACTTCAACTTAGGACATATTGATATACATACATCAATCATCTTTATCGAAGAATACAACTCAGAAAAACAGCCCTTTACCCCAGAAAATATTTTAGAGAATGGCAAAAAGAATAAGCAAGTCCAAGAAGATAATATATAAGAGATAAGGGAAAATACGATGCATGAATGTGATTAATAAATTATTTATGGGTCTCAGGCAAATGAGGGAAAGAAGAAACGAAAACAACGAAATTCATTAAATACATAGAGGAAGATTGGGAAAAGTAAAAAAAGGCGGATACCAGAATAAGAAGTGATTACGAATGGAATTTGGTCTGTGACAAATATAGAGTATGGTACTCCAGTGCAGCTAAAAAACTCAATATGGATATCCTTCGAGGGGTGTTGCGATATTTACCTCGTAAGATTTTTATGCATATCGTCAAACGGACTGTCGGACCCATCCTTTCTCGAAGCCATGTTTAAGGAGGAGAACTACAATAAGAAGTCTAATAGATGGAATCTATAGAAGAAACTCGTAGAAGAAGATGAAGTTCTAAAAAATCTGAAGGAAGGTGTAGAAATGATTGAACAGGACTTTGAAGCTGGATGAAATATTAGGAATGATTTCAATAAGTTCTACAAAAGTGCAAAAAAAAATTCTAAAATCGGCCGGGTGCCGAAAAGCTAATGAAAGAAGGAAAAAAGAAACTCAAATTAGGTCATTATTGCATGAAGAAAACGATACAGGTCTGTTACAGAAATTAGATGAGATAATGGAATATAAAATTCAAGGAGCAAGAGTTTGTGCAAGAATTTTAAATAAAAAAATCAATTCCAATAATTTATATCTTTTAAAACTCCTTGAGAAAAACGATGGAAGAAAGAAGATGAACGAAATACTAGTGAATGGATGGAAGATAACATCGCCGCTGAAGATTGCAGAATATGTACAAGATTACTACCAAGAACTCTACCAATCAAAGAAACCGCTCATAAATGAAAAAGTACCAGAAAATATTATCCCACCTAAGGAAGAAAAATAATTAAACAAAATATTCACTGATTACGAAGTCCACACATATATTAAGAATAAGTAGAAAAATGATAAAGCATTAGGACCTTCAGGACTTACTCCTGAGTTCTACAAAGGGATACCAGAAATAGCAAAAAAAGGAGGAATCATAACTCTTTTTCCTATGAAAGGAAAAAATGTTCAAAAAATAGAAAACTGGAGGGCATTAACTTTATTGGAAATAGAATATACAATTTAAAAGTGGATGTCTGACGGAATGTATGAAACCAACAAGGGAAAGAGTGCTCCCAGATACTCAGTTTAACTTTAGAAAGAGCAGGCAAGCAGAAATGTAGTAATGTCTATTCAACCAATTGTTGAATTCTCGAAGCAGAGAATCCAAAGTTTTGATTTTCTCTTCTTGGATTTTAAAAAAACTTTCGATTCTTTAGAACATTCCTTTCTGTAGGGTGAGACGAAAAATATAGGATTTCCACAATTATATTGCAATGTAATTAAAAATATAACGTCCAACGCAACATCAACCATTAATAATGAAGGAGACCCAGTGGTAAAATTGCAAAGAGGAATGTTTCAAGGGGATCCCATAAGTCCTAGTCTCTTTTCATTGGCAGTGTGAACCCTACAAAGAAAAATTGACCTGGCATTAGAGGGAATGGTCTGGGGGGAACGGGAAATTAACCAACCTGTTTTTTTGCAGACGATTGCACAGTCATACTAAGAGGTGACAAATTTGAGGAAGAAAGAGATAGCCTGGATACGCTCCTGAAAGAAAATGGAAGAGAGTAAGGTTTAGTAATTTATGATAAGAAAACACAGACATTGACAAAGTTAAGGGAAAAAATAAACAAAACTAGCCCTACTTATCTCGTTCAAAAAGCATTTGTCCTTGCCAATGTGGTTTCAATAGAGGACTGGAGATCCCAGAACATACATCGGATAGATGAGAAAATATGTCACTCAATAATAGAAGTCCAGAAGCACAAACTTGGGGTTCTTGATGAAATAAAATGTTGGAATATGACAATACTTTCAGGAATTAACCAGATTTTTCGATGCACCCCTTCTGATAAATTGAAGGCCCAGTATTGGAAGAGAAAGATTGTGTTAGCACTCCAAAATAAATCAGTCATGGGAGACTTTTCTGACCCTAGGCTAGAGGGGGGCTCGGAATGATGGAGCTAGAGTTAAACTATAAAATTTTGATTTTCTCTTGGAACAAGAGAGCACATCTTGTTGAATATCCATGGAAGTATGCAGAAGGACAATCGCAAATACGCCTACATCATCTCCATGGAAGGAATTACCGGGTCACATTTGGAGTGTATTATATAGAGAGCAAAGACTGTAACAAAAATAAAACACTCGCCCATGTTTTTCGTGACTGTGAATATCTAAAAGAATATGGTTTATAATGGCTAAACGACTCACTCACTACCTAGGGAGAGGGCCCACCCAAGAGCAAAAATTTATGGCTTTAACGACATGGCTCTTCCTTTCATAATTGGATTCAAATCCATTGCAAAGTATGATTGCTAGGTCCAATTATGAAAAGACTAAACTTCCCAAAAATATAGCCTACGCTGCTCTTAATGAATTTCGCTTTTGATCATGCGTGTTGTGATTAAATATTTAATTAAACATTTATTTACAAATTTGTCCGTTGCTATTTTTTATTATTATTATTATGTTTTATAACATAATATATAATAATAATAATATATAAATATATTATTATTATTATGTTTTATTGGTGAGGGTTTTTTTTCTTTTTCTTTTTAAGATTGTTTTATTTCTAATATGAAGTGTTGTATTTGGTATCTTGACAAAATGAAAAAAAAAGAAGTTTTTCTTTAAGTATATAAAAATGAATCTAACTTATCCGACACAAAATTAGTTAATATTCCTTCTTCTCAAGATAACAATTTTGTGTTTCCATCAACTTCTAACCAGAACGATTTCATTCCTCCGTCAACTTCTTCTCCTACAACATGTATCAATTTAACCGAAAATCAATCAATTTTATATTTATCAATTAATTATTTGGTACAAGATACTTCCTCATCCTCTTTGAGTACTTTATTAGAAAGTATAACTTATCATTTTCCGTTGCTTTATTTTTTAATTTTAATCTACTTAGTTCCTATTATAAGGCACATAATGTAACGATGGTAGCACAAACACAGATTTAACTACATTTTTTGATCGGGATCGAGAACTTCCAGATGTTTTTCAATCACGAGGGGAAAAAAGAAATGCTTTTCGTGTGACGGATGTAATTTGTACAGTAAATATCTGAAAAAGGAGATTAAAAATGTAGATATTGCACAAATTGCATAAAAAAGCATTAAAAAATCGTGCAAGAAATCTTTTTGTACAAAATACAAGTAATAATCTATACTACGAATTAGAAGATTATTCTTGTTTGAGGTTTTTGTTGTGGTCTACCCCCTGCTTTTATATTAATTGGCAATGGATAAGAACCCATTATAATAGTATATGTTTATTTTTAGGTTATACTCGTACAATTAATTATAGTTGTTAATAGACCAAATATTGATTTTTGTTTATTATGAAATTTATGAATAATTTTTTTTTATGTTACTATATTATATATACTGAGATGTAAATAAATAATTTTAGTCTAAATTAATTTATTTCTATACATAAAAAGTCTAGAAAATTTGAACTAACAATTCTTATTTATTGCATTTAATTCCATAATATTTAATCTTGTAAATCGAACTCAAACGTGACCACTTTTAAAATAGAGCCAAAATTCTTTATTAACTAATTGATAATAATAGAATAATTATCTTTTTCAAGCAAACAGCTAAATCAATTAAATACTGAATATCATAGTGTATATAATAAATATCTTATTATTTAAACTAAAAGTACATCTTAATCTATAAGATTGATAACTTTTTCATTTGAAATTATAAGACTATCTACTTCTAATATTCCCAATCCTTCAGCAATGGGATCCTCCCATTTAACTAATATATACTGCAATTATATAATACAAGTTTAATTAACAGTCTTGATGTGGTAGGTCAGTAAATTTGTATTTCAAAAAAGTAAGACATTAAACAGATTAAATATAAATTGTTAATTTGTAAGATATGTAAAGGAAAAAAAAATCATTTTCTGAGTTTCAAAATTTGCAATTAGTCAAAATTCATACCTAATTAGGATCTCGTTGTTGTTAAAAATCAATTCATCAAACATTACAAAATTTTATTTACAACTATCTATTTAAAAATTAATATATAACATATGGAAGACAAAAATATACAAGAATTGAACTCGGAAAGTTAAATTATATTTTAGAAGTAAGTAATGGCTAACGTAAATTTAGCATATTTGGAAAAACTACAAAATTTTAAATTATAATTCTTGTAAATTTAATAGGAATAGTTTCAAATTTATCTTATAAAAATTGTAGAGCAATAAACAATGAATATAAAACTGTCCTTGGTTTATTTTTAGGGAAATATATAATATAAAAAAAATATATCTTTTCTTGTGTTCATCCCACATGTATAATTTCCATATAAATACTATATATATATATGTATATTATATTCTGTAATGTTATCTGCTTTGTAATTTGTAGTGATGGGACGATTCCAAAAAAAATCACCATGCAATTCTAGTAAAAAAATCCCGATGCCCATTCCAATTCTTAAATATTTAAATAATAGTTAAAAAATACCATTTTACTATAAATATCGAGAAATTAGAATTGATAAAATAAATCGCCTTCCTTTATTTAATGTAAATAATATTTATAGTGATGTGCCACGAGCTGAGTTTTGCTGCATGAGTATTTTCGAGTTTATAAAATGTACACTTTAGGAATTAAGAACTTTACCCGTTACTTCCCTGAATACTCGTTACTCACCCTAATATTTTTGCTGCTAAAAAAGTAATCAGACTCTTTTATCTTTGTTGGAGTATGCAAGAATTTTTTTTTGTTGTTTTTTACACTATATATTATTTCTTGAACTTATGAAATTATATATTCCATATTCATGTTTTCTTAGCATTTTCATGAAGTTGCTATTATCGAATCCAAAGTACTGAATTATTGACCGTACTTTTCACAGATAATACAATCCTCCATTTTAACGATGAGACCCACATTTGGGCAAAAATTTAAAAAAAATAGAAAGAGGTGTTGATGTTTTCTTTCAAAAAAGTAGCACAATCTAGACCAGTATTTCTTAACCCAAGTTCGATCGAATTCCAGGGGTTCTGCATCCAATGATGCGACTGTCGGTAGGAGCATCCTGATTTCAGTGTGAGTGTACCGCAACAGCGTTGTATCACTCAGAGCAGGGGGATACCATGATGAAAGAACAACGCGGGTGGACTTATGTTAGATTAAAATAGTTGTTTCTTAGTAAAAATGTGTCACACAAAATAAATACAGCTCTTTCGTGTTATTTGTGCCGTAAATCTCAACTAGTCCATTATTGGCTGCAAGTGATTATGCTACATTGATAAGTGTTAAAAAGCACTGCACCTTCAGAATGTGTAAGGAAATGGGTTTGTAATTCTAGATACTTATGTACCATTCTAACGTTGAGTGGTTATCCAGTGAAAAGGTGCTGAATCGTTATTTTGCGAAGCTTGTAGAATTAGCCTGGTTTTGCGAAAGAACAGACATGGTCACGCAGATTACTTCAAAAATTCTGAGTTCATTCTCACTTTGGTGTACATGGCATATATTTTCGATGCTTTCAATCATCTCAATCGACAGATGCAGCGCGGGGGACTCAATATTATTGAATCCCAAGAAAACTTAGAGGTATTTAAAAAAAAAAAAATTTATGGAAACGACGAACAGAGAATTATAACTTTGCAAACGTTCCCCTGTTGGATGACTGTGTTAGTAAGATTGAAGATGTGGCTAGAATTGGAGAAATTTCTGTACCTGGGGAGTTGAAACAAGCAATTTCCATGCACTTAGAAGAGGATGCAAAGTCTCTCAAGAGATACTTCCCTACCACAAGTTCAAATTCAGAACGGATGAGACATCCTTTTACGTTTAATATTGCGGCAGTAGACGTTAACAATAAATATCTCCATGAAATCAATTATCTTGAGCAAAGCCAGCTTCAACAACAACTCTTCAGAACAACAACAGTGTCAACGTTTTGATGTCACTAAATCGTACCATACACTCATATTACAAAGAAAGCCCTGGAGATACTCATACCGTTTTTAATAACATATTTTTTTGAGAAATCCTTTTTTAGGAAATGATATGAGAGTGGTACTTGCCAAGGTGAAGCCACGCATTTCTGAACTTGTGTCTGAAAGCCAAAACCAAAAGATATGGATTTGCAGGAAATATTCATTTAGTTATGTTTTTGTGTGAAATTCATGTTATGTTCGTTTTGTTCCTTGAACACAGTGGTTTTTGATTGCAACTGATACATGGTTCCTTTTCTACATTAAAAAAATATATACTTATGTTCGTAAGAAATAATAATTTTTTCCCCTATCATGAACTGGTCTGGTGAAGCTTGCAGGGCTCAGTACCTCCATTAAGTTTAAGAACCATTGGTCTTGACTAAACATTTTGTTTTGACCTATTACTAAATAGATAAGAGGTGAACAATCGGTATTTTAACCATTTTTGATAGGAATCAGTTGAGTTGTTTTTAAGTATTGTTTTAGGGTTTGAACCCTTTACCATTACTTTCAAGTCCAGTCTTTCCAATCTTTTACTAAACAACAAGAGACGACCCTTCGTTGTTATCACTGTTTATTAAGGATCTTATTTTACTATTACAAAGTAATTCAACTGCAATGAAGATTGTTAATATGAAAAATAGTTTAAATTTTAAAATTCAGGAATATTTGATTTAATTAGTGAAACTCATAAAAATCTTCCATAATTATATATATTATAAATATAAAGTTTATTAAAGTCGCTTATATAATATGTTATACAATGAGTAATCCAAAACTTATGTTTATCACTTTACTTGCAACAGTAGATTACTGTTAAATATATAAATTAAAGCATTGTAACGGATATTAAAGACATTAAGTTAAACGAGTATGGGTAAAATAAAAATTAAAAACACAACTAAAACAACGAATAACTATTACAAAAAATATTAATTACAAATTTTAATTGAAGTTATACACAGATATTCAAACAAAGCAATAAAGACAAATGAAACAAAATTCAAGTTATTAATAATAAATATTTCAAATGGATTCAACGAATTATTAGCAACAAGTATAATTTATATATATACAAAATATAACGAGACATTTTTAAATAGAAATACATATACTAATTATGAGTAAAATTAAATATCTCTTCTTTCTATCATACTTCAAACTCGTTGTAGAATCATTCTTTGTTATGTATGTTATTTGTAAAGCTAAAAAAGAAAAGTAAATTAATGTGTTCAGTATTTAAAACGACTTAATACTTATCTTAAATAAATACATATTAATATATTCGAATCCATGAAGCATACCTATGTATATACCCAAAGAAACTGATGATAGACTATTTCGCACTATTTGAAGCTAAGTATTGGAGCCTACTCTGTCAGTTGTTCTTGCCCATATTAAGGTAGCTTTCTAACACCTTATCTTGGAAATTATAAATATTTAGCAATATGCCACTCCTAAATTTGAAAAGTAATTGTTTAATTAAATTTATGAATATTTGAATGCTTCAATAATAATTTACCCAAGTCTTTAGCTGGAGAACCCGATGTTATAAAAACTACTTGTACATCATTAGAACATAAGATCCCTTATGAAACCATTCAGGCACTTGTTCTTAAATATATTAATATATTTATGAATAAATGTAATTTTTGGAAAAAAGATATTTGATAAATACTTACATTTACGAATCCATTATTTCACCATTCCCTTTCATAATTAGCATGTCCTTGACACTATTTACTGATAGTCATAAACTTACTATGCTGAAAATCCTCTGAAAGTTATACTTTACAGTAGGTGGGTTCCTGTAAATTGTCTCCTCAGAATTTGCTTGGTCTTGCAAGTCTTTGTACGCTGGATTTTCTTCTAAAAATGTAATCAGTTTGGTTTTGAATGTATCTAGCTTCATAGCGTTTGTAAATGATCTACAATAATCAAGCTTAGAAACAAAGGGAGTCTCCCTACTAAAGTTGTAATGGCCTTGGTAATTGGGATGATATTATTTTTAATTATTGATAATTCTCCAGATAGTGTGGAATCTAGTTCTAATGACATCATTAATAAGTGAAAAATTAACTTTGACTTTGACTATAAAGTCTTAAGATCCTTTTCTCTCATTAACCATATACTCGAAATAGATTAATTTTTGTTTGATTATTTTTATTAAGAATCATGCAGATGACAACGTTACAAATGGATATCAAAGAAATAAATCCTAAATTAATATTTTTTAGGATATTGACCAGTAAACTTTCTTTAAAAACATTAAGATGTTAATATATTCGTAATATTTGAAAGAATTCGTCTCACATCGTTACATTTCTGGAAATTAAGTTAAAGGTTTTACCCCTCCGCTGGTAAAAACCCTTTTTACAACGCGGTTAGTAAATAAGGAAAAAAAAATGAAAGATCCAATATTCATTTGTAAGGTATTTAAGAGGAAAAAAAATCATATTCTTAACTTCCGAATTTGCCCTTATGAGAAATTTATTATTTAAAATGATAAAGTAATTCATAAAACATTAAAAAATTGCCAACTTTGAATTTTAAAGTTTATAATTGTTAATCAATAAAAGAATAATAATATTAATGAATTGAAATTAGAAAGCTAGAACTATATTTTAGAGCTCAAAAATGGCTACACATAAATATAATAGCATATTTTGGAAAAGTACAAAGTATTAATTATAATATTTATAAATTCAATAGGAGTAGATTCAAATCTCAGGTCAAAACAAGATTTATGGGAATACCGTTATTATTACTAACTTCATCATAACTAAAATAATAAAACAATGGTATCTTATAATCCTGGAAGAAAAGATAAATACGGATTACATTAGATATATTTGCTGTCTGGGATACAGGATATTATTTCAAGTAAAAATCATAGGATCCTGAAAAAGACAGAAGTTGTCAAATATTAAGAGTATAACTAATTTAGGCGACTGGAAAACTAAAAGATTTTCGATGATTATGTAAAGAAGGAGATAATTGTATACGGAAAAAAAGATACAAGAATTGTAAACTAAGAAATCTACAATGAGATGTGTCCCAGAAAGATTATATAATACGATGACCGTATTTCAATTATCCAAATAAGATTAGTAATTTTAAGAAAAAATATATATATTTTATCCCCATTTTATATTTTAATATGTCCAAGGCAATAATTAAATTATAAAAACAAATTATATGCAATAATTATTAAAAATTTATATGATGTATTAAAGTATAGACATTCATTAATTATATTTTATTGATTTGTATTTTTTTTAAAACTTAAGATATAAATAAAGTAAACAGCTTAGACCTGTTAATTATTCAAAAGAATGATAAAGAATCATTATTATATAAAAACACATTTAATTTTGTTCAAAATTCGCCGAATGACAAATGCAATTCTTCAAAAGCATTTATTGCATGCCTTATAGGCTGTTTTATTGTCATAATACTATCTTCAGGGACACTAGCTTTAGTTTCAAAAATACTCGTAATAAAATTCAAATCCTTTTCGTATTTTAAGTAACCACTATTTGTAAAGAATTGATCATTTTCAAAGTCAGAGTCATTAAAAATAAGATCATTTTCTGCACTTTTATTAATCTGTGTTATAAATTCATGCTCTATATTTGCATGAAGACTGGCTGTTGGTACAAAAGGCAATCTTGTTATCTTTTTTTTATTGGAATTTCTATTCATTGAATATAATGATTTATTGTTAGTGTTATAGGCATATTTTTTTTGAATTGTAAACAATACTTTGGTAGTGTTGAATTCTGAATCGGATATTCTAAAGTCCGTCTCATTCTTATGCCTGTATATTTTACTGTCGTGTATTTCCATTTTTTCCTTTCTTCTATCTTTTAATACTTGATCAGTTGCAGTGTCTGTTTCTATATGACTTACATTAAAATCATTAATGTTAGCTTCACTTTTGTTAAAATTTAACAGGTTTATTTTTGCATCAATAAAGCCATATACCTTCTTTCTCTCTCTTTTTCTCTCTAAATTCGACTTGTAGACATCTATAATTCTTCGTATTTCTGTAGGATCATTTTCATTTTTTAGAAAAGAAGATAAATTCGTTTTATTTATTTTAAACGGAATATACTTCGTTTTTTTATCATGACTGTTTTTTGCTGATTTTATTTGTGTTCTAATGATTTCATCTTCATAATATTTTTTAATACTATGGATAGTTTCAGTATTTTTAAATAAATTTAAATTATTAGCTTTTAACAATTGACTTCTATATTTATCTTGTAATCTGTGTAGTTGTGTCTGATCTCCATATCTTTTATGGCTTAAATTGCTCTTATTTTGAGCTGTGTCATTGAATTCCGATAATACTTTTAAATTGTTCTTTTTTTCTTCTAAATTATTTGGTTTGAAATTAGTCATTGTTACTGTCATCGGTGTACTTAAAACTGTGTGATTTAGCATTGACGGTTTGGTACTGATATATCTTTGGCTGAAATTCTTAAAATATTTAACATTATATTGATTAAGTAGACAGTGGCGGAGCTAGGGTCAAGTAACAGGGAGGGGCAAAGCCATGTAGTGGGCCTATTGTAATATTATTATTGATTACTGCTATTTTTGCATTAAGCTTTATAGCTAAAACTAAAATAATTTTGCGATTTAAAATATTAGAAAAATTCCCTCAAAATTGTATGTATAATTTTTTAATAAAAACAAATTTATCATTTCTGCAGTTTTCAAGTTTTAACAAGAATGATTACCATTATGTTTGTAAAAAAAGTAAAAAAGAGTGTATTTTTATTTGTGAGTTAATGTACGTTCGAAAAAGATGGATTGTAAAATATCAAGAATTACCTTAGTTTTGTGACGTTTTTATGTCTATTTTTAAATCCTGCATTAAACATGGATTAAATAACATTAATTTCAGTCTTTTCTTTTTATTGAAAAATTCATATTTGAAATGAGCCTTCTGTCATAAACTCACCCCTAAAAACAGAAATGTGGGAGAAACAATCCAAATGACGGGGCTTAATTAAAAAAACTTTTATATGTACAACCATTTATTGGAATGAGTCTAAAACTCGTATGCTTTCTTATTTTAATTAGATATCAACATACACCAAAATTAGCATAATGAAAGAATGATTCAGACGTTATGTATTTTGACATTAAGTAGTGTCTTCCTTAAATAATTGACATATTATAAAGCAGTTGAAAACAAATATATTAGCTCCCAAATAACTTTATTCATTTTCCTCAATTGTTTTGTATTAGATACATTTTTAGGAATTGTAATTAGGATAACGTAATAAATAATTAATCTTTCAAATTGTGCACTATTTTTTATCAAGTGTATTTATTATCTCTGCTTTTCATTTATATTCAGAGTATTGGTCCGTTCAATAAATCCTGAGCGCACTCCCACTCTAATAAAAATGAGCGGTGCTCATTTTTACTCGTACAGGTGTATTTGAATTTGACAAATTTGATTGCAATTAAATTCAATATATTGCAAGTTCATGTGTGCTGTTCGATTTGTGACAACAATACATTATTTTCAATCCCTTATAATAATCCAAATGATAGGGTTGAATTAAAATAGATGTGTCAATAAATTTTTATTTGTCTTTTAGTGTACCTTGGGCACAATTTTTTTTGAAAACAACTGTCTTAGGAGATATTTATTTACGACATTTTATGCACTATCATCCAGTTAAGCCTGATAATTAGCTTGAGCATAAACAAAGGGTTGTTAAGTTTTTGAGGTGATGTTTGTGTGAGATTTTGCGATCTTATGTCAATTTACTCCATAAAAATATAAGAAAATTATATTTAAGTTGAAAAAATTCGTCTACGTAAAATAAAGATCTATTTTCCAACGGTATCTCCACAGAAGAAGGAGCTGCCGGTGTCTCTGAAGAGCCCAATATCTGAGTTTTCTTACAATGGCCAGCTACATGAGAGCCAAACTTGTCAACCAACATAGCAGAGAGTTAGAGATACAGCATTAAAAAAATGATTCTAGCTTATCTTGAGACATAACTTCAGCCGTCTATTCTTACAATCTTTAAAATTATTCACTATCTCTCAAATTGTTTCGATGTTAACTCATAAGAGGTAAAAACTGAAAAAGTTTTTACATTTATATAAATGAGCAAAAATTAGTGAGATTTTTCGGCCTACTAAAATTATGGTCGCGCTCCCGCTCAAAACTTGTTTGAACGATTCCTTTGTTTATATTAATTTTTTTCACGTCAAAATGTGGCTTTGAATGGTAATTAAAATCCAAAACTAAAAAAAAAAAAAACGTCTTTTGAAGGCTTTAATGGTCATTTTCGTAACTCACTAGCTTATATAAAAGAAAACAAGTATGAGTTTCAGCCTACGGGTATACCAAGACCTGAGATTTGTTAAATATTTTTAATAATGACAATCAATTTTCTATAGCAAGGAATTAAAATTGTTTAACGTTAATATACACTCTCTCTCTCCCCCCCCCTCGCTAGCTCTGCTACTGCAAGTAGGGTATTATAAATCAACCTTTAAATAGTTTCCTGAAAACATTATGTCATTAATTTTTTTGGATGATAAATTTTCGAAATAATCTTGTCGTGTTTGAGTTGTATTACGTTCAGTTTTGAATTTTCCTCTCACATACTTATCATATGGGTATAGAAGAGTTTTGTTGTTTAGTAAACTTACATTGTTCTTTTTTATACCTATGACATTAAATATTCCATCAGAAAATGGTAATAAATACTAAATTTTTAACATTTTAAATTTAAATAATTGTTACCTTCTTCGATTAAAACATCTTTACCACTTTGTATAAATAGATCCGTCATATTTTTTTTTTTACTTGGACAAGTACAATTTTCTGGGACATCAAATTCGGAGAAATAGATCCCCTTTTCCAGATTATTAGGGTCTATTACCAAGAGTCTGAAAATAACATTGTGTACACTAAAACAAAATCAAAAGTAAAGATTCTATATACAAAATAAAACAAACTATTTCTAATGAATATTGAAAAAATGGCTAATATAACAAATAGGCCGACAAGTTCTGGCCTTAACAAAGTCACGTTTTGTTCTTGCTCAAAATTGTTTTTGCATTTTAGATTATTATTATTTTATTCAATTTACAGAGCCCCTGTAACACTTTTCAATCCATTGCTTAGCTTAGACGGTATTTTTTTACCATCAAGAAGCAATGTAAAATTCGAACACTATTATTATTATTTTTAATACTTTATTTTAAAAAGAAAGAAAAAAAGTAGCATAATAGGAGGGAGATTAACAGTTAATTAACATTAATTCTAATCTATCTAAACTCTTTTTATATTTCTCTTTCCAGCTTCACACCTTTGTTAACTTGAAATAAAACATAATCAATTAAAAATTATGGTTAGAAGAATATGTTTGAATAATAATAGATCCCTAAATGTAAATTAACTAATTAACAATTTCCAATTAAGATGATAAATGGAATTTAAAAAAAAATACAATTTCGTAATATGACCGTTGAGAGACTGTCAATGGCCTTGACTATTAGTCGTCAATCCATTGCACTGTAATACAGCCATTGAAGACGGACTGAGCGTAGATAATTTAATTGTTGTATTGCTACATTTTTGAATAAGTTATTTTGATGGAAATGCGCAAATTAAACTCTAATCAATTAGGACAAGAATGAAAATTCTTTAGTTTGTCATGAAAGGCAATATGCTTGTGATAGTGTTGACTTCTGTATCACTAAATTTCCTGGTAAAGAAAACTTTATGGGATACTATTATCTATTCATGTGTTTTTAGTTTTATACTTTAAAATATATCATGGAAATTATATAGTATTTTTAGTAATTAATATCTTTAATTTTTCTATAGAAATAAGCGATATCGCCGTAGTTCATTTCGGAGATCATATTTATTAAGCAGGCTTATGTTTGGTTAATTAGTGTTTCTTTGAGATACAAGTGCCTCGACCAACGACTTTTCTTTATAGATACAAGTTGGATTATGAACAGAAATCTGCTTCGACAAACGATTTTTTCTTCAAATACGAGCGAGGGGGGGAATTCTTGACGGGAAATAAGAACACCTTCAAGCTATTTTGTTTTTAAATTATTTATTATGGGATAAGTTGTATTAAATTACGAGCTCCGTCCAAGAAGGAATTAAACTCGTATGGCAATGTGTTACTGTAGATATTTTAGCTTAAAATTAATTTCCTACACAAAACAAAGTGTAGTGAGTCAAAATAATAATAAATAACTTCACAATCACGTCTCCACTTATCTTCACTTTAAATATACTGGGTGGTACATATTTAGACACCCATCAATGATATTAAATTACTCAACTAGTAATAACGTCTTAGTAAATAGGCGTCGTTAAAAGACAAATTTTGTTTTAATAATATAGAAGACCACTCTCCAAGTAATCATCCGTGTCACTCCCTTATTTGTAAGTAGCACACTCCCAGGTAACTACTCAATACTTACATCAGTTCATATGTGTTATCTCCTCAAGGATAAAATAATTATCAGGGGAATCCACCGGATTTTATATATATATATATTATTTATTCGGCGAGGGGGGTTGGTCTCTGCATTTTTTTTTTTTTTTTTGAACAAGTCAAAAAAGCAATTTTTTTTCCAAAAAATTTCGAAAAATCACAGGTATTCACAAAAACTTAATTAAATGTCCAATATTGAATTCTTTGCTCTGCTGCATAATCTGCCCGAATGACCTTTTTGTAAGATAATAAATTTTTGAAAAATCATTTTTATACTAATTTCCATGTAAAATGTGTTTATCATAAACAAAAAAAATCTTTAATTTCAGGGATAAGGGGGTACATCACCTTCAGCCAACCCCCTGCAGACGCCTTGAAGACAGACAGACAAACTTTGTTTAATGAATATAGACAACCATGATACATATTTATAGATAATATACTGGAAATTTGTTTAAGATAAGAGGATACATTTTGTTTTGTACTTCTAGGATTTGCAAAACCACTAAAAACCTAATTTGATATGGAAGTAAACTTCAATCTGTCTTTTGATACAGTGTAGATCTTCTTTCCAAAATCTATATCATAAAATCAATCTGATTGTTGTATTATTTTATAGAGACCGATATATTTTGGCTCTAATGGAGATCCAATGAGGTTTTCACAAATGTGAAATTGTATTATTTGAAGGATCAATTATAACTCATTTATATTCAACTCACGAAAAAAAACCATTTCTGGTTGGGCACTTCCACTTCTAGGTGATTATGAGCCAGTAAATTTAATAATCTTTTCAAGAGTAAAGACCAAATGCTAAAATAACTCTAGAATCGTTTAAAAAAGATAGCTGATTGCATTTTTTGGTTTCCAATCTGAGAACTTTATCACTACAAAGTGAATCATTACTATGAGATAGATCAGAAAAACAAAACGAGCATGGATCCAAATACTAGAGGCTCTCAAGGTGTGACTGATTAAGAGAGAAATCGAGAAAAAACCTGAGTGACAATCTTCTGGTTCTGTTAGTCTCCAAACGTCGCTAGAAGCTGGGCGAAGTTTTGATTATTTGCCTATCTCTAACCTACTCTTCTAATGTGGCAACTTAGCAGGGTCGGTTTGAAGGGGGGCACTTGCACAAGGCCTGATCTGGATATTATTTTATAAAAATAAAAATATGAACACTATGATTAAAAAAGAAAAAGGGATTAACTTAGAATTTTTTTTTTAAATAGAAAGGAATATTATTTTCTAAAACCAACGTCATTAAATAAATATCATTAAAATTTTTACAAAAAAATATTGCTCCAAAATTATTTCGTTTCTACAAAAAAAGAAAAAAAAAGAAGTTATTTGAAAAAAAATGAAAAGTGCCCGCATTATATTTTTCAAAAATCCAATTTTAGTATATATGTACTACATTAGCTGAAACTTCAACTTGTGATGGACTCAACAAAAGAAGATATAATTTTCTGGATTTGGTCAATCGAAGCAGGTTACACACTCCATCAGATCTTACTTTTAGTAGCCCTTTAGTCAAAGATTCTAGTTTTTTTAGTTTCCTACCAAGTAAATGTTTTTATGGTCATATGTTTAAAGATGTTTTCAAATCTTTTATGAGAAGATTGTTCTATATCTGCCACAAAAATTAGACAAAGAAATTAAGAACTGTATGTTGTTGCAAAGTCGCCAACAAATTCAAAAGAATCAATGTCTAAAAGAGAATGTAAAAAATAAGTGTCAGAAAGTGCTTTGAATATATTTATTATTTTTGCTCCGAGTTATTTATTATAATAAATGTTAATATTATTATTTGTAATAAAAAAAATGTGAGAAATACCAATCTTTGCTTTAAATTGTATATTAACATTTTTGGGACAGATTCATTCTTTTTTCATTTTTTCCTTATGGTAAAAATCGCTCAATCTATCATCTAAGTAAATAAGATGTAGGAGAAAATACCGTGTTCATTATTAAAGAGGCTTGCCGTAGCTGAACCCTATCTTCTATCATCATAGATTGGAGATTGTTATTAATCAGATCCCTCATTCCAAATTCTGTATTAATTAATGAATAGGAAACGAACTTTTTGAAATCGGTTCAAACTTGACCATTGTATATTGTGCTTCCCGTATGATAAACACACCTTTCCAGTTGATCACCAAAAACTTGTTTAAAATTAGCCCAGTATCTTCTCCTACTACTTATTTACTTAAGTGATTGATTTAGCGATTTTTGGCAGAAGGAAAACTAGAACTGACCTTACAAAATATGTTCATAGTTTTTTTTAGAGGCACACGCATATGAATTAATCGAACATTAGAAACGCATAACGTAGGTTACTATATATAAAGGTGAGGCAAACAAGATCTTCTAAGGCAATCTGGTTAGCGTTAGCTGACTCACCTGATGTATTAACGTCACTGTTGGGGTAGTTAAGATAATTTCATTGAAGTGAAGTGCACTATTTTGGATTTGTGTAGCAAAAATGGCAAAATCTCGAGGCTCAAAGCGTGTGCCATGACCTGCTGTCCGAATCAACAATATGCCCACTATTTTATTTTTCCTCCGAAAAATTTGATGCTCCTGTATCTTTGGATCTCAGTTTGCAAGAGAAAAAAAACCCGTTTAATATTAAAAATGCCAAGATTTGTGATAGTATTTTATATCCAATAATTTTGAGCGGAATCTCCGTGCTGAACTTCTTGACTTAAAAGCCCGGAAGAAATGTAGTCCTCTCATTCCTTATTCCCTTTACTTCTCCTAGTTCAGAAAAACCCAAATCTTCCAGAAATATTCGTAAGGAAACTCCCTAAAGGAAAAAGTTTGTGAAACAACTATTGGAAGCAAGTAAGGACCAGGAAACCAGTATGGACTCGGAAACAGAGACTGAGGGGATCATTTAAATTTGTTGCAGGATCACTGAGTCCCAACAAGAGGCTTGGAACAAGATGTAACCCAATCACGTCTACAAATTCAAAAAAGGAGTCCAGTGTGAGGAAGCAAATGCAAAATATTGCAAAAAGAACTCTTTTTTTTCTAACAGGGAATTATGTCGAAAGAAAACCAAGTTTAAGTTACTAAACTCAAATAAGTTTAAACAAAATTTAATAAGGATCAACCTAGAAAAGAGCTACTCCAAAATCCTGGTAATAAGAATTATAGATCCCTTAAAGAATTTTGATCGAGGATACATATTAGAGGATGTAAAAACATTTCAAAGCTTTTCATTGTAAACGTGAAGACGCAATTGAAGAAAACCCAAACGTATTTGAAAGGCTGCATAATAATCAAATTTAATTATATCCTAACGGGCCAAAAGAAGTCATCATATCCTTTGTGAAAACAAGGACAACAATGAAAGTAAATAACCTTAATAAAAAGCTAAAACTGAAGAACACAAGTGTTAATCTGAGAAATCTTAGACAGATTGGTCAATTTACAAATTAATAATCATTATTCATTTATGTGTGTCAAAAAATATATATGCTGTAATTTTTACATATTACAATTCTTTTATTCACCACTCTTATTTTAAGTAATAAAATGACAAATTAGATACTATTCATAAAACCTATCAATATAAGCTTACATACCGATAAATCATTATTATTAATATATACTCTATCCAAATTAATGTTAGTCTTTTTAAATAACTATTTCTGAAATTGATTTTATTATTTTATAAAATATCAAGCAAGGATATAGTTAAGTTTCATAAAAATGGAAATAAGTATTGGAAACTATTGGGTTAATATTGTTTATTCATAATTTCTGCTTTAAAAAGTCGAAGAGTTGGAAAAGACACTTAATTATTTTCAAATCCTAGAATGGGACTTTTATCTATATTATCTATTTAGTTCCAAAACCTAGTCTTGGTAATATTATATTGGCAATGCCTATTATCATTTATGACATTATACACGTTATGAATAAAAGAAAACAAAAATTAATGGCAAAATATTAAGAATTTCAATTTTAACAAAGGTGATAAGGTTCAATCTTAATGATTTATGAAGGATTAGAAAATAAAATTTGAACAATAGGAAATCAACTTTCAGAGAATATTAATATTATTTTATGAAGTTGAGTAATTAAAAAATTAAGTCGATTAAGATTTTGTTCCATTTTAAAATCAATTCATAAAATTTAACAAGGGAAGTTAAGTCGAAGCAACACTAATATCAAGTTTTATGATAATTTCTTGAATAATATCATTTCTTTCAGATGTCTAATATTTCTTGTTCAAAACGTTGAAAACTAAGATAAAATGTAGAGTGACGTCATAGAAAAACGACATTCTAAAATTCACGAGAAAGTCCCATAGGAGGCTTAATTGAGTTTAGACAATCAAGTTCAGGAAGGAGTTTTGTCTCGTTTCCTTCGAAAGTTGTGTTTTGAACGCCCAAAAAGGTATGGGACACTCTCCTCCTAAGAAACATAGGCCTTCACAAGATTATTTCAATTCTATTTGGGCCAATAATCGGCGGTTTCTTTCTCAGAAGAGACTCTGGGCTTTATTAAGAAAGTAACTCTTCCTCCTTCAGCTTCATACCTCAAAGCTCTATCTTTAAATCCTTCATGCAAGAATTTGTTGTGTCCCTCTGGAGTTGGAGAAATTGATGGAAATTCCTGAGATTAAATCGGAAGTTGAGACAACTCAATACTGGTTTGTGAAGGGAATGCTAGTTTTTTTCAGACGAAAAAGAGGGTAAATAGCATCCCTGGACTACATGCAATAGAGATTGATGGGACCTCCAAGAGGTAAGAGTAGGCTACAGAAGAGGGATTTATTGAATTCGGAATTTATTAAGTATTCAGAGTTAATCTCAGAAGATGGTTAAATATATATAAATTATGCTTGAATTTGTTTACCTTCTTTCCAAATTGTTTGGAGAAAAGTTGTTATTTATTCTTTAGTTTTAGATTCATTTTTTTTTGGAAGACCATTGGCAATTTTAATTTATTTCTAAAGTGGTTTGTTGTTAATGCTGTGCTCCTTTAGTTGTTATTAAATTGGATATCTTGTTCATCACTATTTACTCTATATATTTGGAATTTATATAAAAACATTATACGGTCACATTATGTATCGTGACCTCTTGCTATAGGACTACATTTAAGGTAAATTTTTCAAGGAAAAATATTGCCTATGGGGGAAACTTCATGTACACCACTAATCAAATTCTTGAAAAAGAGATTCCAAATCCGGACGTTGAAGAATCAGTATGAATTTTTAAATATGGATCGAATTTCCGGAGTATAGGAGAGTACGAGTCTCTTTAATTGTACTACCATTTTAAGTCACTCAGACACTAAGATGATAATCGGATTGACGGCTTATAAAGTTCATGAAAGTATCTTCCTGGTCGCTGACGAAGATTCGGCTTCAATCTTTTCTCTCTGCTTCTTTTGTTCAGGTTATTCTTTTGGAAGCCCTTTATGCCCTTAGATATTTATGTGGCATCAATTAAGTTCCCACTCGCATCCAAAGAATATCTTTTGGAGGTTAGGGCAGTCTTATAGTCTTTGTCTAGCCTTGCTTTCATTATCAATGTTCCTCTCCAGCTGCCTATTGGTTGTTCTTAACCATTGACTGCATCTTTCTTTTGAACTCAACAACATACCATGCTTCCCTCAAACATGTATCGGCCTCTACTTCCATGCCATAGATATGATCAGGTTCCGGTTTAAACTCAGAGGATATGAATAGAACGGCATCGGGCTTTAGATACTTTTGGCATTTGGCCATGTTCTTGGGAAGAACATCTCTGTTCAAAATGTTGAAAACTAAGATAAAAAGCAGAAGGACAAAGTATTAAACTTGTTGACCATACTATTTGATCAAGCTAACGGTCGCAATGCTATACTTGGTTGACTGCTTAAGTAAATGTCAATATTATTTCATGATTGTTGTATCATAACAAAACTATTAGTCGTTATTCTTTAAATGTATTACAAATCTCAGATTTGTCAAACATTCAACTTTATATTAAATGTTGACATATGTTTTGAGATCTCACAACAAAAGTTAGAGATCTAATACTTTTAGAATAATTGATTAAAGTTGATTGAAAAATTTATTGAGCATATGATTTATATACTATTCACAATATTAAATCTTTTAAATATTTAGAATCCCGTGATCTTTTTATAGCTCTTATAAGTAATGATGCAATTTATTAATCTATAACTATAACACGTAAACATTACTTGTGTAAATTACACATCACCTAAATGTATCCCATAAGTTTTCAACACCTCAACCTCCTCTACCCCTTTCTTAAAGGGGGTAAATACATCTATCATACGTATTCATGCAACATACTTCTAAAAACTTTGCATATTAAAATTTTCAGACCTTAACAATTATCCCTTTCAATATGAAGATATTACGTTATTTAGAATGTTTTTGGTTTGTTTTGGAGAGAAAATTCAACGTTAGTCATTTTCATACTTCTAAAATTTAATTTATCATAACATTTTCACTCCGATAAACAAGACAGATTTTAAATGACAGGACCTCACTACTTTACAAGGTCAGAAGATTATAATATGCAAAGTTCCAAAAAATATGTTTTTCGAAATGTATATGTGTACAGGCATGATAGATATGGTAACCCACCTTAATTTTAAAACTTTTTTATTACATCTTGTAATAAAATTACAATATTAATATAATTACATCTTGTAATAAAAAAGTTTAAAATACATACATATATATTAGATAATTAATTCCGTCAAATAGTATTACTGTAAATCTGAGGGAGTGACATCTCTTCCATGCCCCCCTCCTACCTGCAAACTGCGTCCATGCAATATATATATATATATATCTATTTTACTTACTTCTTTCTTGTGTATTCTTGAAGACATGAACCACTGTCTGTTTTGGTGCAAGATACATTAGTACTGAGATGACTATCATAGAAAAATAAAAATAAAAGAACCAAAAAAATATTTATTTTTAAACTTACTAACAATGAGTAATTTTAATTTTTTGATGATATTTATGAGTATTTATCACAACGAGCCAATCTTTTTCAATGTTTTTAGCCCAACCCGGTTCAAGAATAGATTCGTGAACATTGCAAGCATTATCTATGAATATCTTTTTACGATGACGTAATTGCCTACTAATATTTAAAAAAAAATCTTGATATTTCGTTCGAAAAGTTGAACCCTCGGATAACATAACTTGCTCTACAGTCTGTCTAAAGTTAAATAAACATTATATATTTTTATTGTTACATTCAATTGACTTACATAGGATAGTTCTTGTCACTTGCTTCACAAAAGCCATTTTCTGATAGACAGATATTATTATTTACTTCGTTCTTAAATGTAAAATAATTCTCATTTAATATAGTAAAGTTCTTATTTGAAGTTATTTCTTTTGAAATAGTTTTTTGATTTGGCAATTTGGTTATGGATGTTGGGATGAATTGTGAAATAGTAGAAATAGTAGTTTTTAAGTAAGTGATGTCATGCTGATCAATATCATAGTAGTAATAGTAATAATAATCATCTAAATCTTTCTCATCATGAGTCTCTTCTCTTTCTTGTCCATTTTGCATTTGATAAATAATTTTCAATTTCTCTTGCAGATCTATTGGTTGTAAAAGAGTGGTTGGTAAGAATGTAACCGCTGTGAGCGGTGTAGTGATATATTTATTCTCTAATATAGATGCAATTTTTGGTGCTGTTATTTCAGGAAGTTTTTTGAATTTTTTATAGGTTAATTGTGATTTTCGAGTAAATGTAAGTTTCGCTTTTGATTTATAATTTGCAGTTGAAGAATTATTATTCCTCTGACCAATAATTAATATTGGTGTTGTTGTCTTTTGGAATTTTTTTTTCGAATAATATGGACGGAATGATTCAGTATAGTCAAAATTAATGCTTGAATCCAAAAATGGTAACGTAGTGAACTTATGACGTGTTCTGGACTGTGGTTTGAGATGGAAATTTGAGTTATTTGTCATATATGCTTTTTCACGTATTTTTTCTATAGGTAATTGTTCATAAAGATCCAATTCAATATTTCGTTCATTGGATGTAAAATCATATTTTAAAAAATCTTGAGTTTTTTGATTTGTAGATGTACCTTTAAAAAATATAATAAGTATTACTCAGTGCAACTCCATCTAACCAATTAAAAAACATAAAATATATATATATATATATTATAAGCTAAGTTTTCAAAACATCATATTAGTAGTATTTAAATATAGAATCTCCTTATACCATATCTTAATATTATTTGGATTGCATCCTCATAAGTAGGGATGTAAATATTGGCTAAATTCCCGTAAGCGTAAATTAAAAAAATATGTATAAAAGTTGGTAAGAACAAAGAATGAATATTCTTATTAATTATTTCTCCACTATTTTGAAAATTCTAACGTATCAGCAAGCAAAAAACACTATAGTCTATAAGAGTCTATGTCAGCAGATATGTCATCTTTCAAAGTTAACATATTTTTATGAAATTTACCCAGGGATGGTTTTACGCTCCCCATAATTATGTCAATATTCATCCTTACATATGTGTTTTAATTATTAAAAAAACATATATTTTTACATAAACAGACAAAAAAAAATTGAAATACATCTTGAGTACTACTCAGCAATAGCTATGACCTTAAGTTTAAATTTTCGATTTCAATGGACACTATGAATTGTTATGATAATTATTTCTGTGATTTAAAATGTATATTATTTGGAGAATATAAAATATATATATATACAATCAAACTAAATAATTTTTGGTGTCATATAACCTCTTCACATTGACACGGAGAAATATTGAGGTTTGAAGATTCCAATATGTGGAGTCGATAGAAATAAATTGTCAATTACCAAAAACGTTTTTATGTTTACATATCTTATAGTTGTAAAAAAACTCAATGAAAAATCATACAGAGCATCTATTTTAACAAAATTATTTATAAGATTTTTTTTTAAATTATTGCAAAAAATAGTTGAATTTCTCAAATTAATTAAAGAAATAGCCTGTTCAGTAATGAAAAAGTAAAATATACAGATAATTAGAATCCAAAAGAAAATTGATACTCTTGAAATATGTTGTTGTGTTTATATTATTATTCATATTCAATTGAATTAGGCCTTAAAAAGCCATAGTTGTATTTAAATCAAATAGGTACTACCAAAAACTATTTATCTCGGAATAAAAGTTGCTCATATTCTTGTATCCAACGTGTTGCAGAATAGGAAATAAAATAAAATATTACATTATTTGTTAAGTACGATTATCATATCGATAGACAGATAATATCAGCTGATTTTAAGCTATATTTCAACTGTTGATATCAGCATATATAACAAAAAGGATATTTATCTTAATAGAAGTCAGTGCTACATCTCGCAGGGAATTTAATCTGTCGTATGGATAAATTATATTATTGATGGAAGATAATTCCTTACTCTTATCCACGGAATCCTGGACACATGGAAGGCTTACACTTTTTTTTTCACATTGCAGTATGGGTAGAAAATTTTCTTTTCTTTCCTCAGAAGTGAGCAATAATTTATATATGAGTACAATCAACCTTCTATATAATTTATAAACAATATATAAAAATAAGCATCTTATATTAGTATACATTTTATTGATTATAAGAGATTTTTGATTTTTTTTAGCTTTTTACAATTTTTTTATGTTTACAGAAACATAAAAAGTGGTCCAAAAGAGCTGACGGAACCAGTTAAACCTTGATTCAATAAAATCGCTCTGTACTTGCCCAAGAAAAACGTACTGAAAGTCACACCTTGTTAATAGGTATTCCACTACACTAGCAGACTATATCACTGGAGTGAGCGTTTCTATTGTGAGACTCATTTTGTGATTTTGTGCTTCCTCATGCGAAAGCTTCGCCCAGGTATTAAACTTCTCAAGATACTCCAAATTGCCATGTTCTGAACTAAGCAATTCTTTAGAAGTATCTCTTTTTCCAATCCCCGTTGAAGGTGTCTTGCAATATACGAAGTGCCAACAATTTCTTACAACAGAAAAAAAGTTTTCAGTTATTTTCCATGTAGGGTGTGATGAGGAGTAATATTGAAAAGCAGCAATGGTGCTCTCATGAAAAATGCCTTCAGCCAGTAAAATGTTTGTTTTTTCAATAGGTGTTGGATATAGTAATCTTGAGGTTAAATTGTGAGTAGTTTATACGGCCTTATGTTTTTAAATCTCATACAAGTCAATGACGTATTGAAAATTTGTAGATGAGAGGTCATTATCACCGAAACAATTGTACAAGTTTAAGAAGTTGTGGGTACTATCAAAGATACGAAAGAGAGGGAAATCTGCATCAGCTCGATTTGCTATACTTGGTTTTCAACATTTTTTATAGAATTTCTTTAAGTAGCATTTCCTGATGGGACTTGTATTGTTCATCGAAATATCTATAACATTAAATCCGATTTTAAAGAGCTCAGAGTTTATTTGCAGCATTAAATCATATAGCGTTTCTCAGTTGAGGTTAACAATTGGATAAAGTGTGACAGTGTCTCGATAATTTGAACATATTTATTTTATTAAGAATCCCAGCAGAGTTCTTCTTATCTTACCTCCCTCCTGTTCCGTCAATTTTTCCTTAAAAACTCGACCCTTTGAGCAGTATAAACTTCCTTCCCTAAGAGAACAACTTTTTCCTGGAAATCTGATAATCATCTACATGCAGACAAGTATTCTCTGAATGAAAATGATAACTCCACATTCATTGTAAATGAAGAAAAAAGTTTATTTGGATGAATAAGCAAATCCCAAAAAGCCTGGGGAATAGCGTCTAAGGGTTTCAGGAGAGTTAAGAAGAGTGAGTTGTTCACAGATACATATCTTTTTTTTTTCACTGATGAGAGTCAAAATCCAATGAAGAATTTTTAATAAGCTAATTAAAATAGTTCACAGCATTGCAAATGGTATCTTGCATTGACGGAGAATTAAAAGATTTTATATAGGCTAATATATTTTGAAGCTTACTGACAGAAGTGCTCTTCTCTACAATTGTTATGTGTTGAATAAGAATATGATGCACTTTGATATTCTTATAGAAGAGTAAAAATGTCCGATTTATTTGAATAGAAAAAGTGAATGATTTTTCAAGGAACCTTTATTTTGAGTCTTCCAAGCAATAAATAAAAATACAATTTTTTTTGTATAATAGATATTAGCTGGATGTATTTCACTTGTAACTTTTGAACATAAATCCTCATAGTCTCCCACAGAGCCCATTTTCCAAAAAGTGTCTTCATCTTGTAAAATATTGAGATTTCCAGTTAACAAACCTTGTTGATGAAGTGGTTTTTTTAGTTGTTCTCGAATGTTTGTAATTAGACAAGTACTTAGGAACATTTGGAAAAAGTTTTGGAATTGAAGAAGGTTTCAAATTTCGATTCTCGTGATTGATATCCCCCGATTTGATTTTATTTAGATTGATTTTTTCGATAGGATATATGGATTTTCACGGACCAATTGTTCCTACGAGTTAATATATTTCCTTTTGAATATCCTAGGAACACATTAGATCATTGCATAGCAATGTAACTACCTTTGCGTTAGAGTTAAGATCGAACTGACCAAATCTGAAGTAACACAGTTAGGAAAATTCCTACACCTAGATTAAGCAGCATTTGAAGATCTGCAAGCTTTTGACATCACCTTAAAATTAGATTCCTGCAGGAAAGGCGGCCATTCAGGACCCTCACAAGAAAGTGAGGAAACTGCGGAAAAGGTGATAGACCAAGATCAAAATTGTGAACCCTGTTTTGATAAGTCTAACCAACACCAAATAACTACAATTGTTTATAATAGTACAAGTAGTTGCACGGAGGAAATCGTAAATACCGGCGTTGATGCTTGGACTAATAAAAATAATTGTAAAGATACTCCAAAGGCCTAGAAAACTGACAGTGTCAGAGAAACTGCTACTGAGGACTACGTAATGCCCGATGAGCAAGGAGAAGACCTTCTAAATCAAGCAAAAGGTGTGAAAGACTGGAAAAAATTCAAATATGTATTGAAAACATTCTGATGGCAAAAAACAGTCCAAAATAGATTTGTCCTTCGATTTGACTGCCGAAATCCTATTATTGGATAAAGCCAAACAAAAGAAAACAAAATGATTAGCTGCTCTTATATCAACACCCAACACTACAAAACAGCTAACTCTGAATTAAAACTCAGAAAATCTCAAATAGCCTGAATAACAGAGCTATACACCAGTAATAGCTCAACTAAAAGTCTCGCTCTAAATGGGTATACTATGCATTGCAAACAATGTTTCAAAACCAAGAGCATGCATTTGAACTACTAATCATTTACATCCATGTTTTGTTCCAGAATTCTCTATTAACATATGTACATCGCTTTCATATGAGAGATACCAAGAAATGCAAAGAGACGAGGAAAATCTTTGTAATTTTAAATTTATGAAATGTACAAAAAATAAAGAAATTATTGATTATAACTATAAAAATAAGTTGGTCTTAATGTCAATTTCTGCTGTAGTAGCACATATACCCCATTGTATGATCGTGTTTTTTTTCGTGTGTATTTATAGATTTGTAATGTATGTATATTTGTACTGTTTTGTAATGCATTTATGTACTATGGTAAAGAACAATAAATTCTTAACTAGCTCAGTGAAAAACAAAGGGAGTTCCCATTCTCCAGCTACTTCATTGGAACTTTTGAATTTATTCCTCCTAAGGTTAATACTACATTGTATTCGACAATAAAAAAAACCTATTTGATCGATTTGAGTCTTTGAGTGTCATTGACATAAATAACAAAAATATTACTTAGATCTAACAAATTGAAGAATGGTATTAAGTCTATTTATAAAGCTTGATTATTGCACAGCGTCCTTATGCATAATTACACATCCATTACACTTCAATACTCACTTCCAATTCCTAGTAGTTATTATTTCGATATTTGTGTATCTTCTATTAGTGAAAAAAGTAATCAATGTCATTCCTAAGCAAATGGATTCAAGGTAAGACTATTTTTAATATTCAAGAAGAAGATCATTTGTAATTACATGATTATTGATTATAATGATTAGTTTATTTCTGTCAGAGTCCTCCAATGAACAAAGAAAATTATTATTGTCAAATTACATTTATTTTTATTCAAAATACACTCCCAGGAATAATGAGGAATTAAATTATCTAAATCATATATTATTTCTAATCAAGCTTAAGACCCCTATCACTGAGATTGAAGATAATAATAATAATTTTGATATAATGGTTAAAACAATGAAAAAATAATCACCAGATAGTATCCAAAAAGTTATATTTAAATCAGTGTTGAAATAAATAAGTTATTTAATTGTACTTATTACTTTGTATTGATTCAATTTTAAGCTTTGTCTTTCAAAATTTGTAAATTTTATGTTTAGTTTTAAAATGACGCAAGCTCGTATAAAATAAAACTTAAAGATTATAAATGTTCTTAAAAAGAGTCTTTTTATATTGAATAGTTTTTAAGTCAATTTCAATAAAATACATTAAGTTATATCTATAATATTTTGAAATGTGTAAAATAATATATCGGTGAGCAAACTAAAAAGGACGCTTAAATAAAATCAAGTTATTGAGAAATTCCCCTTTTATTTATTTATTTAATAAATATAATAGTGAAATTCTATAGACATATTTGGTCCATTATGGGGTTTATGTTCAAATTTGTAGGATGGGATGAGATATTAAAAAATACCAGCTACAGGGCTGCCTAGATAAATCTGGACAAAATTCAATCGATAATAAGATAGGTATGCTTGCACTGAGTTCACATAAGAGTGTCTCAATTAAGAGGCTGGAGTCTTGTGCATAATATTCTTCCGTTTTTGTATCAAATTCAACACTAAGAGTCACGGAATAAACCAAAATATCGACTGCTTTCGAACTCGCTCGTGCAGGGCATGGAGCATTAGCTATTGCTAAGATCCCGGGAGACACCAGGAGCACTGTCCACAACATCTACACCAGGTTCAAATATGAGGAAAAGTAGGGAAAATCCCCACATAGCCCTGAAGAGGACCGTGACGGCTGATCCATCCTTGAATCAGACAACATTGTCCAGGAGGTAGAGTTAGGCTCGCAGCACCATCTAAAAGGCATTGGAGAGCTGGGTATGCCATCCTACAAGTTATCTGTTGACTGAAAAACAGAAGGAAGTCAGGTTGGCCCACTGTAAGACTCTGTTCTATAGGGTCAAGGCGTACAATGCAGGTTACACCATCATTTTCTCAGATGAGAAAATATTCACTATTGAAAGCAAAAGAAACTCTGAAAATGAGAGATGGCTCTTTCTGTCCAAGGACACTGTCCCCTATGATGACAAGTCCAAGAACTCCAACTCCATCATGATCTTGAGTTCCATCACCAGCACAGGAAAGGGTCATGGCACTATTCTTCTTCAATAAGGGAGGAAAGGTCAATTCTACAGTGTATGTGGAGACTTGAGGTCCACTGTGCCTCCGTGGGTGCAAGCAACACGTACAAAATGTCAGCCAAGAGTCCATCAGGATCAACTTTTAAGATTTCTGACCCCTAAGCCCTGTCCCTACTACTTTCCCGATTGCAATCCGTTGGAATGCTTCTTCTATGAAAAGTTGGAAAGGGAGATCTGCTAAAAGTACCCCAACAGTATGGACAGCCTGAAGGTAACCATGAAGAAGGAGTAGGCAAAGACTTCTGCTACAGATGTGGAAAATGCCTGCAAGAGCTTCAGGGCCAGGATCGAGAAAGAGATTGCCACTGAGGGCAGTTAAATTGAATAAAATAATACATAAATGTCAAACAAATATTTGTTGTTGTATTGCTTATATCTCTATATAGCCTACCATTTTAGAAAGACAATTTTGAATTTTGTCCGGATTTATATTGGCAACCGTGTATAACTTAGGGCCTTCAATTGTTTAATGTTACTTTAATTGTCCCCATTATGACCTCTCAAATAGACTATATCAATATCCTCAGATATTTATTACAACGGAGTTATATGGTAGAATAAAACGAGCTGATACAGCATAGCTTTACTCACCAAGAAACAATATTATTTTTATTACTTTCAATATTCTTTATAAATAAATCAAACCCATCTACAATTATTATTAAATGCCATTTTCAATAAATTTCTCATAGTGAGTTCCCCGAAGTGCTGACGTGCTTATATTTTGAAATAACTGGGTATGCTTTTAAATAGTTAGTTAAGGTTTATTTTATGTGCAAAAAAGAAAAAGAAGAATAATGTTCTTACTTGTAAAGTGAGGGTTTTTTTAATCTACAAAGTCATTTGTGAATAATTATAGAATAAATTAAAAAAAAAAAAACCCACAAATATATGCAGTTTAAAAAAAAAAAGATATTATCGACATCTTGGGAAACATTTGGGTTGATATTGAAACAATTAAAAGAAGAAAACCTTCATAAGCTATCAACGCAATCGATTTCAACAATGTATTTGTAACTTAGATGCATTGTCAAAAATATTAGTTTACCTATAATTATGAACTTAGGGCATCCAAGAAATTACTACCAAAAATACTCTTCAACCTTCTTCGAGCTCATCCTTTTTATTGAGATTCTATAACTGAGATTGAAGAAAGAATGAGCACTCCTATTATACCTAATACGAAGAAGTTGTAGATAGGGAGTGTCTGGTTTCTTTAAAAGAATTTGTGGCTCCAATAGAAATTATGACCGTTTCTATATTAAAACTATAAAGTGGGTTGGGAATTCTTATTGAATATATGAGGGGAATGATCTTTATGCTGATGATGTTACCATTAGGGCTGGGTAAACATCGGAAAAGTAATTGGAAAAGAAAATCAAGATAATGTCTCTTTTTTTAAAGAGTAAAGTATAGAACAATGGGAAATTCGCAAATGGCTAAATCATCGAAATTTTATAACATTTGGTCCTTCCTTAATACCAGAAATACAAAGTTAGAAATCGAAAACTTGCATTTTCAACAAGTTGAAGCTCTTTGCCATCACGGGAAAAAGACTCAAATCTGTCTGGAATCAAATATGGATTTTTGTCCAAAATAATTTCGGCCTCCTTATAGCCCAAATTGGAATATCTCTACTAAATTGTTTTGGGACATCTGTAGTCAATTGTGGGCAAAAGTCGACAAAAAGATATAGAGTCTCTCAAAGTAAGATTTTTCCGGGAATATCAATATAATTACTTCTAATTTTGCAATATTTTCACATTTTGAAAATTGATATGTATCAGTAGACAAAGTAGCACTATAATTATCTTGGATAGCAGATATGTTGTTTCAGAGATACAGTATTTTTGATAGTATTATATCAAGCGTGTTTTTTTCACATGCAAGAGTTTCCATTTGTTTAAATGTTTCTTTAATTGGTCGAGTGGAGTTACGTTGGTTAAGTATAAATAAATATAAAGTTAGGTTCGAGATAAATCTTTTTCACGAGTATGACGTCTATTCAGCTGTGTCACTCTATCTTGCCAGGATTTATCATCATAATATAAGTTGCGACAGTATAATTTCTAATTTCAATAGACATCATTTACACCAGGGATGGGCAACTTCCATGATAAAGAGGGCCAAACAAAATTCAGAACTATTATTGGAGGGCACATGACCACACACTTCAAATAAGTAGATATGACTGACGCTACAAACGATTCTCAAAAGGAACACATATTATATGTATTTATATCTGTATGTTTATTGCACCAACATACAGCTATTTCCTAAATATAAATGCATCTTTACATATCCTTAATAAGCAACAATATAAAACATTTGCTTAAAAAAAGTGGAGAAAGGAATTATAACTCCTTCATATGTACAATTACCTCACATTCTATACTAGCAATATTAATTGAATCTACTGATAGATCTGTGGTTTGGCCTGCTGGCTCACAATGGAGTAGTTGTCAATTCTTGTCTTTCCAATCTGCATAAATAAAATGGAGTATTATCGGGGAGTCTGTTTCTCTCTTTGGATTTTATGGGCTTCATGGTGGAAAAACTGCTCACCCAAATGTAAGTGCTCCCAAACATGCTGGCAATTGAGAGGGAAAATCTCTAAGATATGGAAAATGAAAGTCTCCAAAATGAAATTCCACTCTTGTTACGCTTTCATTGAAAAAATGGGTCGGCTTGTAGAGTTCAAGATGTAGCTTGGATGGTTTTGTGCTGACCACAGCAGATAAGAGATCTATGAATAGCACAATTTGTGGTTCCATTTCGTGGAAATCTTGGAAACGATCGTAATTGCCCCTATAATTTTTAGAGGTCTGCTTTGTATTTCTGGATTTTTTTTTTTGCACTTGGGACTCTCTTTGCGAATCTCAGCGTACGCCGAGAAATGTGCCAAATTAGTACGGGGGAAAGAAAGGCCTTTGATGAACAGCCTGAGTTTGTGCTGAAATGTATTCATGTGAAAATAGACGTCACACCCTATTTGATTTCTCATCTGCGAGAGTGTGTTGAGGTAATTGAGATGCACAGTGATTTTTTTCAGAAGGGCCATGTCACAACGCAATTTTGTATCTTTGACATGTCCACATTATGCCCATGTATCACAACTAAAAGCTGTTCAACAAGAAAAATGGCATTTCCGAGCGTAGTGAAAAAACCTCTCTCAACACTTTTCTTTAATCATCCACCTGATATCTGTATGCAGTTTTAAGTAACAATATTAGGCATTCACTTCATCCAAAAGAGAATTAACCTACTGGGAGATAAAGATCTGTTCCCTCTTCAGATTATAAGGGTGACTTTTGTAACCAAATCTATGACATGGCCCAATTTCAGCGACTTTGTGTAGAGGGCTTCCTGGAAAGATTAGAAAAAAATAGTTGCAGTTAGAAAATATAATGTTTGTATGTCTTTCTATATTTGTGTAACCACGGCACACCAGGTCTACAGTACATCTCACAATTAATATGACGCTACTCACCTTATGGATGATACAATCCAGTATAGGGCAGTTTACACCGGTCTGCCTGATTATCCCAGCGAAACTCCTTTATCTTCCCTGCATTGCAGGTGACCTATCCGTAACAACAGTAGACAGCTTTTTCAAGCCACAATATTCACTCACAACACTGGTAACGGCGCTGAATATATCGCTGCCTTTAGTGGTGACGTGCAAAGATGCCAATTTCAATAACTTCTCGTGCAGACAAATGCATCATCAAACGTTCGTACAAAAACCAGTAGTTGGCTAACATCCATCATATCTGTACTCACATTTAAAGCTAATGAGAAGACTTGAAGTCCGGCATGACTTGTTTCAGTTTTTCCTCGACATGATCGTGGATGACAAAAATCCTCAGTGTTACTGTGCGTCTGGACAAAGACACAGTTTCAAAGTTTTTAGCCCTGTTATTGTCACCAAATGCTTTGTTCATTTTCATTGTACTCTTATTAAACACTTCTCCAATCCCACAATGACTACTTTATGGTAATCTTTTTGGGCAGATAATGTCTTCAAGCAAATTAGACACATTGGTTTCCATTTGAAATTGGTTAAAAGATACTCTTCTTCCAATTTTGGCAAATAAGTGAAATTTTCTCGGTCAAGTTTTCTCTTTTTGCCGCTGCTAGTGGCCATAGCTGTTTAATTTTTCTTCTCTAAAGCGAAAGGTAATCTGGGCCCTGCTATTTTTTGCTTTTTTTTTTTAGATTAGCATATATTAGACTAGAACTACCCGTATTATTTATTTTATTTCAAATTATTTTATTAATAGATACTAAAATAAACTTGCTAATCCTCTTCCTAATTCCCTTTTTTTAAATCGTATTTAATATGCATACATACATTTACTACTATAAAATAATATTATAGTACATAGGTTGTACACGTTTTATATATTTTATACCCAAACAAACTTGCTGATCAACGTGACATTCATACAACTATAATATTATATTATAGTAAATTATTTTGTTCAATTTGCAGGCTGCACTGAGTGTGGACGAGGGAACTGTGCGGTTCCGGGGCTGCCAGTTGCCCATCCCTGATTTAGACTTACATTTACTTATCATTATTAAATATGTTTATAAAATGTATAATATTGCATTTATAAATTAACTTAAAACTACATGTAAAATAACCATAATCAAACGAACTTATCATCTTGAAAAAAAATGTTATTTTTATCCATGTATACACCATTGAGTTGTACATAATTATGTATTGATTATATAAGTTTATAACTAAGGTTTTCTTATATATGTTTGGAAGAAAAACAATAAAAGACGATGATGGGACCAATCAAAATTTGTATCCTTTGAAAACCTGTCAAGAAAAAACATATCTATATGTTATAAAATTTAAACAAATATCTAGAAATAAAAGGGTTTTAAATATATATATCTTCAAAAACACTTACATTTTTACATAAAAAATTTCACACACATAATTATACAACTTTTATTGAAATTTATTAGACTAACAATCAAATATTCTAAAAAAATTCAAATCAGAATTAAAAAAAGATCAATCATTATTTATATTTTAAAATTTAATTTTTTTCATTAGATAGATTTTGTTAAGTAAGTTTATATGTTAGGTAGCGACACTTACATACATTACTTTAAGAATTCGAAATTTGCAACAAACCAATTAAATCAATAAATAAATTTATTTTTGAACGCATAACTTATAACTTCCATTCAGTTTTTTTTCCTGGCACCTCAGGTTTTTTATAGTGACTGGGGACTATTATTGTTCAGAGTTCACTAATAGACTTAATCGTGTTATCTATACAACAAATTAAAATAACTGCCTTAAACACCCTAGGAAGATTTAGGTATGATAGTTGCCGAAATCCTGACTTTTTTTTCGAGGCGTATCTCAAACGTGAGTTGGATCGTGGTTTCTCGAAACATTCAGGGATTCATCTGATTTACTGCAATTTGGATACATTGATATGATTGAAAATCGTAGTCTTTAAAGTCTATGAGCTCAATTGTAAAACCATACTCGTGGTCTTTAAAGTTTAAAAGACTCATTGTAAAACCACACCCATTCAATCAGACTTCTTTGGATATATTAGAACATTAATAGCTAAGTAAGAGAAAATAAGAAGAATACGAAATCTTTAACATTCAAAATAATTCATTTGGTAAAAGAGGAATAAATAAATAAAATCTTATCGAGTGATAAACTTTAGTCAGAATAATGATACAATTCATTACTTTAGACAATAAGGATAGTTTGGTTTGAACTTTTTCGCAGAACATCCCGATATATGTATCTGAGTTCACTTATAGTACACTTGAATCAGTCTTTTTTATGACATCCGGATATATTTGATGCTCAAAGATAGAAGAGGTTCTAGTGTCTCACTCGGTGGATCTCATCTCCTTTAATGAAAGTACCATTCATAGTACAAATGTCATTTAACGTCAAAATATGTTACTTTATCATCCATTGGCTCAAACACACATCCATCGCTTTATATCTTGTATAGATTGATTGTATACTTCTATTAGAACTAAGGAGTTAGACAGAGAGAAAAAATACTCGAAGGAAATACTCAGTGAGGAGCAAAGAGAGTTCTCATCCTTCATTCGCAGCTCTTTTATTGAAACTCTGTCCTTTCAATGTATACTTCATTTCTTATCCTATTTTAGGTATCCTTAAGTGTCATTGATGTCCTAGATATATTTATCAACAAAGTTCCAAACATTTTATTCCTACATATATGCAGAAACAGTTCATGGGAACTCTAACGTGATAAGTATGTTCATAAACATAAACGTGTTTGGATATCATTCTTCCGAAGATTTAGGATCTATACCTCAATATACTTCCATATATTAGCTAACTAGTTCTTTATAGTTAGAGGGAGCTATACAACAGAGTTTCTAATGTTAAACGTTGGACACACTAAGTTATCATTTAGGGATAAAAGAGTTCCGGGATTTGCATACCTTAAGTTTAAAGTTGGAGGTATTGGGTACAAAATATAATGCTGAATATTAAAATTTATAACTATTTTACATTTTCTTCTAATTTTTATTTTCTTTAATTCTATGTAGTAGTCAAGACAAAAGTGAGGCTAGAACTAAAGGCCTCACTAATCGGTCGTAATGTTGAAGAAGATAAGACAGATTATAGAAAAGAAGCAAAGAGGAAGAAAGGCTGATTAGGAATAAAACCCTTGGACCAAGCCAACACTAGTGTTTATAAAACTTCAAAAGGTGGATTCACTGAAGTGGTTTGTTTGGATGGATCCAAATTTGTTACAAACTATGACTATTCCTAACATAAAACTTATCATCACCTACTTATATTTATTTCACGATCTTCTATAAATCTATAAATGATCATATCTCAACTTTCAACCTAACAATTCAGCCTTACATATAGCTTGTAACACAAATTCATTTTTCCTTCTTTATTAATTGAACGCTGAACAGAACTCTAAAAAAATTAATGGAAGCCCAAAAATTCAGAACACTTACATGCTTGTTTATGACCATCTGTCTATTCTAGCTAAGATCGAATCAATATACAATGTAAAACAGAAAATGAGATTATTCTTTTGTTTATCAGTCCTACAAGATGAAGAATGCCGTGAGGATATGAGAATAGTGATCTCCAATTTCACATTTCGTAAAGATATGGGGAAACTAATGTCAGAGGAAGTCAGGAATATGGAATTAGCATGGAACAGAATTTTTATAATATACAGCTGTAGGAATGCGGTGAATAAAAAAAAACAAAACTCATACAGGGTAGTCCTGATAAATTGGGAAAATCTTTTGTAGGCTTATTACGAAAGAACTAGATGGGATAGAACCATAATTTATTTTTTATTTAAAATCTACATTTAATGACATTCAATTATTCATAATGAAATGTCTCAACTACACAGCGCCGGCACTTTTCGGCAACCTCATACGCAGTCGAGACTCAAATATTAGAGCTCCCTCCTTAATAAAGTGGTTGCCACTTTCTATAATTGAGAACTAGTCATGGGAGAATATACTCCATTAGAAGATATCTTGAGTAGAATTATTTTTGATACTTTGAGTACCAGAATAAATTTATACTGCAAAAAAAATGTAATTTTTTACAAAGATATCTCCAAAACTTTATGAACTATGTAAGTTTAAGCGTTTTTACAGTACTTAATATCCAAGTCGAAATTGGAGGGATCTATGTTTATGTTTTGGCTAGATATAGAGTGGAATTTATTTTTATTACCATCCTCTCATAATTTATCTAGTATATCATAACTTCCTATGATTTTTACGGTGCTTTAGACACGAATCATTATTTTCACACTTTTTTGCGACGAATAAGCTATTTAGACATGTGCCATCGCGAACATATACATTCTTATTGAAAGGTTTTCCGATAGAAGTTAAATTATATAAAGTAAATGACACTAAACTCTTTGATCATCGAGGATTGTAATGACATATGGATATGTCTCTCTATAAAAAAAGTTTAAAATAATAGACAAGCTGAAGAATGACTTAAAAGGATAGCTATAATTGAAAATATCCGAAATAAAAAGATAACAAAATGCATAAAATAAAATAAACTAGAACAATTATACCAAGGGGCTGACCTATTTAATGAAGTAAAACTCAAAATGAATACGATAGATGAACTGTTTAAAACTTGGGGGAAAAGAACAAGAATATAAATAAAAATTTGTATACTATTGCAGATGAAATAGATGTGATTGGAGATATCATTGCAAGTCATATCGAAAATTGAAAAATCCATTAAAAAATCGGGCCAAGCTAAATAAAGCACTAAGACCATCTGGTTTAGGCTTCAAATTTTGTAAGAAATATGTGAATCACTTACGTAACATGTTGTAAAGTTTTTATGTGAAGGTATTATGATATCGATCCTTGGATTTGTGTGTGATGGGAGCATTGTTTTATATATATATTTTAAATAATAAGTATCCAAATTATCTCAAGAATCTGTGTCCATATACAAGGCAGAATTCTTTGAATATATTTTGTTTCTTATGGTCTTGCCAATAGATTAAATATAGTTTTAAATAAGAGTGTACGGTTCTCAATTAATGACATAATAGACAATATATCTACAAAAAATTTTAGAGTCAAACGAAAGTGTGTTGCTAATATCAATCAACTTTAAAAAACAATTTCATACTTTGTCCCACAGTTATATTATTCTGAATCTGCAACGAAACGTTTTTGAAGATTATATTATTCGTTTGGATGACGTGATTGTATTGAAAACTAAAACTAAAAATTTTGGAGTTATTTTTTTAAAGAGGGGTTCATTTCGTCTGCACTACTCTTCATTCTATGTTTTGACCACTTAATACATGATATTTATCAAAATGAAAAAAATATTGATTTTAAATCTTTTACTTCTAATGTAAAATATTTATTATATGCAGATGAATTTAGATTAATGATAACTGGCACACCATTAAAACCAATAAAGGCAATTAATATGTTTTTATACTTTAAAATAATTCACTAATAGAGCTTGTCCGGAAATAATTACTGGAAAAAAGAGGTTCTAAGTCCTTTATCCACCTTATTGGTGAAAGAATGTCCTATTACCAAGACAACAATCTAAGATGTAGTCAAAATAAAAGGAATCTAAATTACAAATGGTGATCTATTTAAGTTTTGAGGTCATAACTTCAAATTGTATTAGAACCTAATTATCAATTAACATATTAGCCTAATTAATAATCCTTATTTTATATTTCACATTAAGAGCCTTTTATGTGAATATGATCTCGAATGGATCACTTTATACTTGCAATCCTTGAATTCATTTTTATATATGGATGGACAGATTTCCACTCCAGAAAGGAGTCAATTCTACTCTCGTATGAGGTTTAGCTTGGTTTGTTTTTCTTCTACGTATAAATTTCCATCACGTCATTCCCGATGATATCGAAATTCAAACGTCAATGTTCAAGATAACGTTTTTGGATATCTTCTTTTGTCCTAATTCGTAGAGAACATGAGAGTATTTCCGTCCTTTATTAACGAAAATCGATCTACTTTAAAACTCAAACTTAGTCAAACATTTTCTCAAATGTTTTATGATTTATTTTTAAAACATATATAAGCTTTATGATTATAGTTTATATATTATATTTATGGTCTGATAATAACTAATATGTTATTTTATTACATTTGGTGTTACACCGGAGAGTACTAAAAGGGACGTCCGCAGAGGGGGGCTGGAGGGACTGTAGTTCCCCCCCAAATCAATATATATATATAAAATATACCAATTTTAAAAAATAATTAAAAAGACTAGCCCCCCGTCCCTCAAAAATATTTATTTTAAGGATTTATTTTCCAAAAAAAGAGATCATTCGATCAAATTACGTTGTGGAAAAAAACTAAATCCCTCCTGACTAAACCATTGTTAACCATATTCTCAAATGCTGGGTTCTTTTTGAGAATCTCCTTTAGCTTTGGGAAATTTTGGGTTGGGTCAGGCTCTTCTTAGTGATGGATAAAGTCTGGACAAAAGATAATCTGTCCTGAAGTTGATGATGCTCGCCTTGAAGACCTTGAAGTATAATATTATTAACGTGAGGTCTTGGGCAACAGAAGCATTATCAAAAGCTTCTTTGACTCCTCAATGGTGCTGCTTTGGTTGTTAGGCATTTGCTGAATAAACTCCTTATCGGTATATAAGTTTTGGCATTAGTAACAGGCTGCCTCAAACCATGTTCCCTTCCTTGTAAGAGCTGGGTTTGGAGGGTGGGAACATTGAAAGAGGCAGCAAAATCCAACCTGCAGCGGGCATACTTAATGAAGATCTTCTTTACCTGAGCAATGAGGTGGTCCACATTTGGGAAAGAGTATCTCACTAGTTTTGCAATACAGTTGAGACTGTGGATGAGAAAGATACAGTGCATTAGGTTTGGTTACATCATTTTCAAGCCCTGGCCGGACTTGGCAAATTAAGTAGCACCGTCTGTAACGAGCAATAACACCTTATCGTAGTCCAGGTCATTTTCAAGGAGCCCGAACAGAAAAGAGTTGATGCCTTGCTGTACATCACAGTTGTTGGTTGTGCCCAGGTTTACCATGTTAATCAAGTATAACCTCTTGAGGGTGCTCCATCCAAAGGGGTTTCTAGCACTAAACATGGCCTACGCAGAATGTCCTTCCATTCATCAATGAACACGAAAAATAACTTATCCTTCAGCTCCTTCTTGATTTAGTACATAAACTCCCAGCTTTTTTCCCCATTGTCCTGATCATGGTGGTGCGGCTAGACATTGTCTTCATGGAGTACTTCTTCTAGAGTCTTTGAACTCCTTATTGTAGATATTGACCAGGGGAATATTTGTAGGTACCAAGGCCTTCACCCGGTCAATGTTAAAGATGTCATTTCTGTGTTTGTTGCAAGAGATGACACAGCTTCTGCGTGCCCTTGTACTCTAGATGTGCAACTCATCATTCTTTTGGTGCGTTGAATAGTGGAGATATAATGATGATTTATTTGATTAGGAATATTCATAATGGTATTCAACCTTTATAAAATTTTCGTTTGTCTAATTGTATTGTAGAATATTATTATTAATATTGAATAAATTCACTACAATCTAGTCCTGTTTCAAATAATAATCCTATCAATGAATTAAAAACATAAATATACACAATATTCTATCTCTCTCGTACTCTTCTTCCTTTGAGTTAAGTATTCATTACTCCAATATATGACTCATGGTTAAATCTTTCTCCAGATTCTACATATAGTTAGGTATCGAATGACTAGTATCTCCAAGTTTACTTTAACATTTTCTGATAAGCCACAATTTATGTTTTCTGGATAACCTAACAGGTCCCTCGACGTCCTAATTGAACTCCTACCAATCATTTAAGTCTTTGCACCTAACGATTTCTGTTAAATTCAATATTTATTGAATAACAAAAATACTTGTTTCAGGCTTACTTTAAAGAGAATATGTTTGGTCCTCGACCTTTAGAACGATGGCTATTGACACAGGATGTAGTTCTGAATTTCCGACTATTAGAAGAGAAATAATGGTCGAAACCCTCCATTAAATAGGAATACAGTAGAAGGAGAGTTTACAATAAATAAATTCAATCTTGCTTTATGTTTACTTTAAGAAATTTCCATATTGACTCAATAATTACAGTGAAAAATGCGTTTTTTTAATTTACAATTGAAGAAGTCTATGATGTTTTCATATGAAGAAATTACCAAATCTCTCGAATGAGTTAAAAATTGTAAATATTTGTTATACATGAATAATGTTTTTTCATAGATGAATGCAAAATTTGAACCAAATTCAGTAAATATTTATTTGATTAATAAAATGTACTATAAAATATATATCTAATCCAAATGTAGTTTTCTTTAAAACATATAACCAAAGTAAAGATCAGGAACATGACTATATATAATTTATTAAGAAATTATTTAATATTATCCAAATAATAATGAGTAAATACGAAAAGATTCTATAAGTTTGGGAGTTGTAATGACATTCAGATATTCCAGTATAAGTTTATTAGAATAGGTAAACTTGTCTCGTAGAGAAAAGTATAAGGATTGGACTTAGAGTAATGAAAAATCGTACTCAATAAAATATTATAAGTTTGCACATAGCAAAACATTTTGTACCATTTGTAGCAGAATTAACCTTATTTATTTATTGTCTTTTGTAAATATAGTCAAAAGAATCAATAAGATGAAAAAATAATATAATTTATAAATATGAAATCTAATGTTATTATTTATTAATTATTTGTATATGCAATAATGAAAAAATATATTATTTTGTAAGATTTTTACTATTTTCTTAAATAAAACGTCGTGGGCGTGTGAAATATTGTAATTTTGTAATCGGGCTTGCTAGAATTTTCAAATTGATGTATCGTACCGACTGTTTGGCAAGAAAGACAGATTTTGACAAAACACGCAACCAATCAATATTGAAAAGCATGGGGGAAGTTAAACATCAGTCGTACACCTGGTATAACCTTGTATTTCTATTGAACTTGTGTGTTCTTAGGGGAACAAAAAATAAAATGACAAAAAATACGAAAATAATGTAAAGCTAAGGATAATACGGCGTTACCTCGCCAACACAAAATTACACTATGTATTTTGTTGCCAGCTGTAGATTCCCTCGTCTTACTAAGAACGTAATGGCTATTTTATAATTTATTATTTTTTGATAAATAAACGAAGTAATGTATTATAATACATATTCTTTGTCTCCAAAAGGATAGAAATACATTTTCTTGTTCATCCCTCATAGTTGTATATATATATATTAGCCATTTTATTCATTCTACAAATAAATTTTGGGTATCATATACAAGTAGAAATGTATAGGTACGCTTAAAATAAAATATTAATGAACAATATTATAATAGAGTAACGAATGAAATACTTTTTAGGATTTTAATATTATGAATTTATGCAATTCATTTTAAAAATTGTGGATAAATAATGTGACAGTGGTAGTTTAGTTGTATTTAAGAGATAAATAGGAATTGGTATTACTGACTTATTTGGCTAACTATCAGATGATTTCTTGTCTTTTTCCTGTTTCTTTTTGGAATAAAGGTTGTGTGATTCAATACAGGTAAGGACGTGATAAAAGGAGAGTGAATTAAATGTCTGATAGATCATATGTATTATGTTGACTTTGTAAATAAAACTAAAAATTATTAATTAAAAATAAATTTACATTTATTTATCCTTTCTTTTATCCACATCTCTGTTCAGACCCACTGCTCCATATGTTTCTCAAAATTGTCATGGCGTCTATGGCGATTTTCACTACGTCACAGGAGGACGCTCAAAATGAAAAGTTTCTATTTCTCTTTCATCTGAGCACTGTATCGACGTCGTGATGAACCCGTCTAAGATGTCTAACTTCATCCATACTCTACGAAAATGTTCTTCTCTTCGACCTCCCGAATACCTTTAATTTTAATCAGGAGGTGGACATTCGATACTGTAACCATTTCATTTCGAAATTTATTAATGGATTCAGCATATTTGTTTTGCCCATAAATTTACAAGTTTTCCCATGAGATCCTCCAAGTTTTTCTATCCACCCTGCGACTATCAAAGATTTTGCCCTTTGCAAAATTGTATTTCTAATATTATTATTTTTTAAAGATTCTAAGGTCATGGTTGACGGAGGAATTGCCATATGGGAGGGTTGTTTCAGTTTGGTCTTTGATTATGCTCTCCTACGAATTCAAAAAAATATACCTCGCTTTTATGAGATTCCTGTTCCATTACTGAACCACAAAGTCAATTCTTCGGTTCATCATTTCAGTAGCATTCCTTAAGATTATATACGCGAAAAATGTCTCTTTACTCTCGATATTATTTTCACCTTTTAAAATTTTATATCAATAAATCTAGCATTGTACATATATATGCAAAATATTTAAAAATTGTTTTAAATATAAACAAAGTTGATTTTAAAGTCGACGTGAAGAATAAATTGTATTTGTTTTGCATTTATATTACCTTTATTCAATTATTTTTTAAGTGAAGGTTGAAGTTAATAAGTGATTTTTGGTTTTAATTTGTATAATGAAAAATAAATAAACATGCAATTCTGATGCTTTTTCTATGTCCTTGATATGAATTTGAATGAAGTTTGTTGTTAGAAAAAATATAAGTACAATATTTTGAAACTACATATAGCTATTTTTTGAAAATTATACACTAAAAAATTAATATAAGGTAAATTGAAATAAGGATGAAATTATTTGAATGAGCTAGAAGTATTATATATTTAATCAAATATAATCTACAAATTAAATAAATATGGAGTCAAAATTTAAGATCTATAGCATCGTTCTATCACATACAGTTAAAGAACAGGTAAAAATAATATTTAACAAAAATACACAGCAAAAGATTTTAAAATGTAAAAATAACAAAATAAATAAATATTTCGATTAAAGAAATAACAAAAATAACAGCTCAAGTATAAAAATACTAACTTTTATTACCAAAATTAAGGTTCAAATATTTTTTATTTATTAAATAGTTATTAAAGTATGTTTTTTAATATCACTGTATGGAATGTATGATATCTACTGAAAACTGTTATAATTTCTATATATTTTGAAAGCTTTTTCTATTTTAATCCTGTAAAAAGCGTGCCTTAATATAAAATAATTATTACATCATACTTTGTTCATGATTACGTATATGAATTTATCTAGAAAATTATAAAAATCAAGGCTATTTTTACTTTCCCAGTTTATGTTATAACAATAAATGTTGTAAAATCAAAAATGAATTTTCTGAAAATGATAAAATGTCAGTTTGAAAAGATAATAAGCTAGATTCGTATACAAAATTCAACAAGAACATGTATCTAAATCTAATACTTTTACGATTAAAAAATATTTTACATAAATAAAATTGGTCGAAATTTTTTTGAGCTAATTGTGTGTTTCAGCTTCAGTGTTTCACAAAAATATAAAGTATATTTTGTTATCAGAGCTTCTTTTCTCCTAATCAGTATTTTGAATGTTGTTTGGTTGAATTAGAATTGGTCCTTCTTAAGCTGTAAACACTTCTTAACAATTATTAAATAATAATTCCATAGTTTCAACGAATTGTCTAATAACAATTGACTTTGATCATAACTTCTGTTTCTTTTCGTAAAAAAGGTTTTTGCAATACAATAAAGATAATGGCGTGAATGACTCAAACAAATGATTTGATTTATTATTTCTATTTTATCATCAGTTCACACAGAAATATCTAACATGATTCATTAACAAAGGTGAGAACCCAGTGTGGAATGGGTATGTTACAAAAAGAAACTGAAAATCAACATGGCAAACGTAACAATTTGAAGAATGTCATGAAAGAATAATGCTCATGACGTTTTCATTAGATCAGCTACAATTAGCTGTGACAAAGAGGAAGAAAAAAAGGTTATAAACAAGGACGTTTGCTATATAAACTCTGATGTCGATTCCCAATTGTACTCTGAGTCGAACAAGGACTTACCATGATAACTCTGCAACAATTCCTCAGAGTTACGCTCCGTCTTTTATGAGCACACACGAACGTTCAAACAGGTTTTGAATATAAAAATCTATTTAGGAAAGGACATTCACTATTTAGTAATTAAATAATAATGACAACTTCTTAGAAAATTAAAATTCATTCTTTATACTAACAATTACAAATTATCGGGCCAGCTAAAAAACAAACCAGATTTACAGGTATGTTCATTTTTATATTTTAAGGAATCTTGAGAATACCTCTTAACTTCTTCGTGGTCGAATAAACTTTTTTATGGCTGTAATTCAAATCAAGAGAGATCTAAAATCTTAATTCGAATAAATCAAGTATTATTTGGAATTGATTTCCGTTAAACAGTTCTAATATTATTATAATAAGTAACTTGTTGAAAAAAAGATTTGCTAAAGCTTAGAATATTCATAAAATATTTTGAAACTCTTCGAAAACTTGACGACACAAATTTAAGGAATTAATAGTAGATCAGAAAAATATTTTGAAAAAAAACCACATTTACTTGTTTTTCAAAAAGCTCTCACTTAGAAGTGACAACGGTCAGACTATTGGTAATGGCGGTTATTTAAAAATAATAATAATGATAGTATTTATTAGATTAATTTAGTGGTGGGTATCACAAAATATTTAATTATTAAAGAAATTATCTACATCTTCTTTGAATAATAATTTTGATTTTTTTTAACTAAAAAATATTGCTAAAAATTTATTTTACTTGTAGTTTATATTTTTTGAGTATTGTTGATGTTTTATTTAACATTCCACATTTGCAAAGGAGGGATAAAAAGTTACAATAAGACGTTGAAGTTTTATAATTGAATCAGAAAACGGGTTCATTCAAATTTGCTATATTATATCATTAATAGTAGACATGCTCAAAAATAAAATATTGGATCCCTAAGTGAAATCCAACACTGAGTTCCGAGGCTTTAAACATAAAGAAATCAGCATTTTTGATGAATGATAGATTTGTGATATATTATAAACAAAAGAAATGATAGGAAAGCATAATGAATTATCGATCAAGTATTTTTTTAAAAGTTAACCATTACCTTAATTTTTCCCCTCAAGTTTTTCAAGGTTGGTACCATTGGACTTTTCAAAATTTTTAACCATATAATGATAAAATATTTATAAATCTTTAAAAAAAGTTTGGAATAGTAAAGTTATGGAATTAGGAGTAATCGCGGGATTTATAAAAATCATAACTTAATTTTTTTTAATTATAATAGATAACAATATTTAATTAATATGTAATTTTTCAAAAGTGTTATCTCAATTTTTTAATAAAATGGTTGTTTTAACACTTTGACGTCTCCACCTAAAAAACAAACAATCAACGGTTTTTTTTAATAGTCCCCCAGGTTTTTTTATATACGCCTCTACCAAATGTTTACGATATCGCTTCATGGTAAAAGTGCATTGTAAAGAAGATGTATAGATTTTTATACCTTGAACAAAAAGAAAGTATTTTGCTATCCATACATGAAAGATATGGAGACTGAAAATGTGCTCTACCAAACAATAGAGCAGTGGCTAAAAAACATAACCCATAAAGTAGAATATTTATTAATGCATAAAATTTAATTACGAAAAATACGAGTATAAACGATTCACTTATACTAATAAGGAAGGTTGTACCCGGTTCAGGTTCAGCGTTCTATCAGTACCTCTATCGGTTTTTTAATTTTAACGGTCTCAGTTCTTTTTTATACAGACTCAGTTTGGTAACCGGAACTGAAAACAATGGGTAAGGCTAGAAAATTCGGGCCCATGAAATAATATTTAATACAAACAGGACTGTAGTAACCTTATACGTAGAGTGCGTAGTGGGCCAAGTTTCAACAGGGATTCCAAAAACTAGGATTCCTTAACACAATAGTTTTCAAAACTGGGCGCTCAGAGGAAGCTAAGGAAGGGCGAAGGAAGACGGAACATTGAAGATTGCTTTTAGTGTACACATACATAGTACCCATGTTTCGTATAAAGGGGGCCTCGGTTAAAAATTTGTTAGTGTAGCGAGGCCTTGGTATAGTAAAGGATGAGAAACCCTTGCTTAAAAATATTAATATTATAGGTCCCCGACAAGCTTAGTAGTTGACCTGGATCCATAATCTACCCTACTCTTTCCCTCTTTTATTTACACTGTCTGGTCCCCAAAACCATTTTTCCAGATCCCTAAGAAGCCCTTAGCTATTTGGAACTCAGATATAATTATATTACCCCGGCGATGTAAAAAGTCATTGGAAAATGCTGCAATTGTACAAAAGAAATTAGAAAATTGACTTATTGATTAAAGGTAATTTATATTTTTACATATACAGTATTTTCTTAATATGTAAAAACAAAAACACAAGAACCCTGACCGATAAGCAATATATTTCGGTCTCGGTTCGACTTTGTCGGTTCCGATTCTAGTGTTGAAAGAACCGGAACCGGTTGAACCACTAGAACTGCAAGACTGATAAGGGCTTAACTTTAATAATAATGATAAAGTATAAGTATAACAATAATAATATAAATAATCTGACGCAGTAAAAAAAGAAAAACTGGCTGCACCGATAAAAAACAAGTTCAGTTTTAGATAATATTATAAGCAGTAATACTCATATTTTTATATTGTCACAAACTATAACACAAGTACCAAACAAAAATCGTACCAATCTTAAACATTACTCCGCCAATGGACTTCCTTAAAATTGAATTCCCGATTGCAACTTGGGCTATTTTTCTTGAGATATTGCATCTCAGGGATGTCCCCTTCACCACCATTGTCTGGAACTTTTGTTAATGCCTTGAAAACAATCCTCGGATTCAAAAAGGGATAGAGTCATCACAAATAAATGATGTTAATCCGTTTCAAGAAAAGTCTTTTTCAGAAATAGAGGTAATGGCGGTAAAAATGTCGACAAAACTATAGAAGTACAAAAAGCTAGCAAATATTATTTTATATATAATATCATTAAGATAGACAAATAGATCGATTCTTAAAATATCAACACCTGACTCAGGGTTATCACGTACAATAAATAAAAAAACACCCCTAAAGTTAATAATAGCTAGTTATATCGTTTCTTTATCATTTATTTTTTCTAACATGATACGTTATAATAAAAATGATGATCACTCAATTCAAATGACAATAGGTTACTACATTCTATAGACCGTATGCAAATGACCCGAAAAGAAATATGGGTATGAAAAGAATAGTTTCATTAAACATCAGAGAAGAGAGAGAGAACGGAGAAGTAGTCATTCTAAGATGAAAAGTATTATCCCTCTACAACCAGTCGTAACATGCTTATAAGATTTACTATCTAAAGTGTCTTTCTCTTGTTTAAGTTCATGTCCATAATGCCTCCCTCCAATTATAAAATATACTACACTGGATTCAGCTCACTTCGAAGGATAATCTTTTTATGGAATAATCCAATAAGAGTGAGTGACAGCAAAACCAAATATGATATAGTGAATTTGTATTTTTAAATTGGAAACCTCATTGTTGATATTGATAAAAAACCTTATGTAAATCCGAATACTGCTATGCTCAAAAAATTAATTCATGAATAGAATCTAGTTGACATCATAAAGGCATTAAATAATGGTAATCATATTTTCTGTTGGAGGAATGGGAATCAAGGATAGATCGAACTTTGATATCTCCATGATAATGTTTTTATACTAAAAAAACGCGATACCGATTCGAACCTTCTTCTTATCAGTATAATGGTGGATTTATAATTTTCCTCACCTCTCCAGAACAAAATTTTAGGATTCCTAATTGGCTCATTTATTTTGAAGAATGAAAATTATATTATAGATTGAGAATTTCCTACAATCATACCCTTGAAACAGACTATTAAGTGTCTTCAATAAATAATTTCAGAAACTATCAATAAGAAAAAGAAAAAAGTTAAGCAATTAGAGGAAGACATCAATCAAATAATGAATAAAGGATCCTTATTTGTCCGTATGCTAACTTCAGAAAATATAAATACATTTGGGATTGCTGAAGAAGAGATGAAGTAGAAAGTCAATGACGAAAGAAATCCTCATAAAAGATTAAAACATGTGTTGATGAAATAAAAATATATCCTAAAAGAATTGAAAAAAATATTCTTGAATTTGATGTGTGTACGTTCCTGACCCGGTGATTCCTAGAGAAAGAAATGTACTATATGTATATGGATTTCACCAAAAGATTTCTAGGTTAAATGGATTAATTTTAATACTACAATGTTTACTTATACTTAATCAGTGTAACTCCATCTAACCAATTAAAGGAACATTAAAAAAAAATATTTTGAATAATGAAGTCATTACAAATCTGAAATCAATTCGCAGTGTGTTTCGTGATAGTTGTCTAGGAATTTTGGGATGCTGTCGGAGTGATTTTCTAGATTAAAAAAAGTATAATCTTGTTCTATCTTTACATATGAAAATATAATCTACTATATCAATAAGTTTTTAAAAGATAACAAAGCTTTTGGACCTGACAATATAAATATATTCCATGCAGTAGTCAAGCACTCCATGGACTATGGAGCTGTGCAAAAAAATATAAGGAGTAAATCACTGGTCCTTGATTCCAATAGCACAATAGATGTCATCCGCCAAAATGCAAACAAGGAGAAACCATTCCTTAATAACCTGCAAAAACAACTGAGAAGGCTAAAAACGATTGCCAATAACGAGGACGTTCTAACCTTTCATGATATGGATCACAAATAGAATCTTTTTTTCGTTGTTATTTCCAAAGGAGAAAAAATACAAGGCACCCTCCATGGGTCACGGAAACCGGAATTTGCCTTATCCAAAGGAGATTATGAAGGAATTTGGAGAAATTGTAGGAGAAGTTAAAGATGTTTCCCACGTGCTGGAGCAAGAGAATGACGAGGAGCTTCAACATTCAAAAAGATTCCTCAGTTTTATGCCTGGAAAACTCAAATTAAGAATAAAACTAAGGAGGAAACTCCCAGCTATAATACCTGTTATGGGATGAAAGACAGAGTTAATATCTGTTATGCAAATGACACAGTGCTTTTAATGTTTAAAATTGGACCACACAAAGGCAAAGTGCCCGGCCACAAATAAAATAAGATATGAGCAATTTGAAACATATTTTCATACCAAATTGGGATTGCCTCTGTGTATTGGTGGTATCAAAGAAAGAGCAATGATAGAAGAAGCAATGAACATGAATCAATCTTTACGGATCAAAACAATTAAGAAAGTCCACTGAGTAAATTACTAATAAAACCCCGTAAAGGAATATGTACCACTTCCCACAAATGTCCATAATTATTTATGGGGGTCCGATAACACGAACAAAAAAGGTAACAAATCGAGAAGATGTGTGCTATACAACAAATGAATATCTGTAGTCAGACGAAAAGGTCAACATTCGTAGGCGGAGTAAGATCATCCATAATTGACATAACCTTTGCAAATGGCATAATGTTCCCATCTGTATCACAATGGAGAGTATCTCATAAACCTACAATGTCTAAGCACGGATAACTTATGTTTCAATTGGACTAACAAAATTAGTCTATACTCTTGAGAAATTTGAAAGTTGTTAAATAGTCAGAAACTAAGTCCTCTAAGAGATTCTGGCATAACTGGTCAGGAAAGTGAACTTAATTTGGAAGAAATTGAAATGCTCTCTTATGACCTTATAAATTCCTTAAATATTGTATTTGAAACAGTAGCGCCTTTGAAAGAGAAATTTCAACGCAAAGCTTTACTATAGTGGACCTAGGAGTTAAGTAACTTGAGGAGAATGGTCAAGAAAAGTAAAAAAGACACAATTAGCAACTGATAGGGAAGTTTACTATAGTTCTAAAAGAGAGTATAGAAGAGTTATAGAACTAGAAATACGTAATCACTGGAGAGAGACATGCACGGAATTGGATTCCCAGAAAGCCTAAATAGCAGTAATTCAACCACAAAAAGGGGGAAAAATTTAAACATTAGGTATTAAAAAAAAAAAGGAAGCTTTTCAGTCAATGATAATATGAAAAAAAATATTTTGACTCATTTCTACAACACCACCTCCTTTTGTCAGGGAAAGGGAAAAACTATTAGATGAAATCGATTCTTATTACTGGAAGATTCTACTCCGCTCTTCCGAAATCAGCAAAGTGACATCTTTCTCTCTTGGTATCTAAAATTTAATTCTGAAGTTTTGAAATCTACTGTTGCATATCTTATCACTAAGAAATATAGAAGGAGCTTAGATCTTCCTCAAACATGGGATAGGATTATTATGCGTTCATTGAAACGCATGAATGATGACTGGAAGTTAACCTCCCAATTTCATAAATAGACTTGTTTGCTTAGTTTTTCACTATATTGTAAATACTCTTGACGAATATAAAACGATATTTAATACTCTCTTCTTTGCTGTCCATTTCTGAAAATTATAAAAAATTTTATATTACTTAATTCCAAGTATATTGTAGATTTTGAGCCAAGATATAGGTATCTTAAAAAGTATGAAAAAATTTATAATTTATAAGCGCCTACTAATTTCAAATTATTATAAGAACTGATGCTCTCAATCAATTTTTATATTTTTTTTCACAAATGAATAGAAAAATATTAAGCTTTCTTGCATTTAAAAAAAAATGTATATTAATTAGAAGTATTATGTTTGGTCCTAAACGTTGAAGCCAATTTAAAGATAAAGAAATAGTCCTATTATTTATTAGCGACAACAACTTCTTAATCTCATAAAAATAGATTCCGTCATTCAATCTTTATATTTTTTTCACTAATGAATGGATAAATATTCGAGCTTCGTTAAGTGTTTTTTAAAATATTTTTTTGTGAACTAGAAGGGGTGATGTTTTGCCCCAAACTGCCAAGCAAATCTGTAGTCCTCTATTCATTGGCTACTACAAGATATTCCATCTCATAAAAAGTGATACTCTCAATAAATATTATATTTTTTTCGTTCATAAAATGTTCAGCTTCCTAAAGTTTAAAAAAATTCTCTATTAATTAGAATTAATTATTGTCCCACAACGTCGAAGCCAATTAAGAGGTAATTTTAAGCTATTAAATGAAGCTATATATTGCAAGTTTTCTTTCAATTTTTGAAATGTTAATATAATTTAAGCCCTCTAGTACATTATCAAGGTAATTTTTTTTTGTAATGTCTTTAAAAACAAGTTATCAAATTTATGATTTAAAAGATTTATGTCGTTTTATGCGTCACAAAACTTCTTATTGATCAACTGTTCGAGTAACTTAATTCGTGGGGAGAAAAAGATTAGAGCATTCCCTCTTTTATAACATACCTATAAGATATTGGAAAGCGTTTGTGCTATTTTGTATTCCATATAACAGGAATCAGAGTTCAGAGGAGGAAAAAGCTATTGGTTCGTCTATCAGTAAATATAAAGTGGTTATTGCTCAACAACTCACAGAAGAACGGGTTATTGAAGGACGAAATCGAAGGACTATCTTGATATCAGCTGCAGCCAGATACACTGCTTTATCTTTGAAGATTCCCCAACCCAATAAGAAGTATAGGAAATAAAATACGGATTGAACTATCCTTTTATAATTAGTTCAGTTGTTGTACTGTTTTTTTTTTGTTACGTATATTAAGTTTTAAAACCCCATTTGCATTCAAACAATAAATATAACACCACCTTTTTACAAATGACAACTTCATTAACTTACTAATTTGTAGATCATACATACAAACATTATCAAGATAGTTTAGTTTACTAATAAAACCCGTCAGTTTTGATTTTTTTCTTTTAGAAGAAGTATTGTTTTTTATTCATTTGAATTTTTTAATTAATTAGTTGATTTTTATATTGAAGAAAATACTTTCATAATCATTTATTAAACTAAATGTGATGATACAACAATTTTTGAGTTTCTTGTACACTGGTGGGATTTTCATAATTTTTCCTACAGATATGTTTAGTTTCCTTTTATTCTGATTTATTCTTAGGATCCTCGTCGTCGGAAATTAATTGTGATTGGTTATTTTGTGGTCCATAAACTGATTTAATACTACAATTTGCATCTAGTTTTATGTCTTCCGACTCGGAAGGGGCATTAACTTCAAGGTTTCCTTTTTATTCTTTTTTCTTTATGTAATTGTCTGATTTGGTTGACTTATTTCATTCGTATTTGTTAGAAATTACTTTTCACTATTTTCTTTGCTAACGCTTGTGTCATCATCTTCAGATATCATGACATCGCTACTTCTCTCAGCCATACCTGCCATACACCGAAAATATAAAATATATAGTGAGTTAATTAGAAGAACATTGAATCCATCATTGTAATATGTTCGATGAAATTGAGATATTCAAAAAAGCCTCAAACTTCTCGCAGTTCGCAGGCTTATATTTATTCAGGTGGACATTTGGGTGGATTCTCTATCGGTGGTGCCACTCAAGAAACTGGCATATCGTCCAGTGACAAGCAGACGTAGTCACATTTTGTTTCCTCTTGTGTTATACCCCTGAGCCAAAACTGGCGTTCAGCTTGGGCAAACCATAACGAAGGTTGGTTGGTATAAAACGTTGGAAGTTTAACAGACAGTGCACTGACGATTTGTGTTGTTTTATTGTCGATCTCCCTCCTCGATATTCTACCATTCGGGATCACTAATTTAGGGATATCTACACTACTGGAAAAGTATATTCTAATATCTGCTACTATAAATTAGTTTATCTTAATATATATATAAACATAGGATTAGTTATTCGTTATCTGTAGAGAGGGCGCTACCGAGTACATAAACTGGTCGCCACATTAGATAAGCGTGCATTTCTGTTAATAAACATGTAATTTCACGGAAGCAACAAACATATTACATTTATATAGTAAACGGAAATGTAAATTGGAGGAATAAGCAGTTCATAATAGTTGCTAGCAAAAGTAAAGAAAAAAAATCAAAGGGCAGACTTCGAATGTATGTAATAGAAGAATAGATCTCCATGTCATTCCAAATGATAGAGTATACTTTATCATTACTTTTTAACTTAATATTACTTTTTATTTATTTTTATATTTACACTAGAAGGAATAGAGTTGGTTTAATATAAATAATATATAACTTCCACGTAAACAACTATTTACAAATGTATATTATTTTCTGTATAATCATGTAACTTAAAATATGTTGTCGCTTAATTTGAAAACTTTAAATCCATTATTACACCATTCTTCCTAGAGAAGCTATCTTCCAGAATTAAATGGATTACGTGATTTTTTTTTTCTTTTTAGTTCCTGTAATAAAGGAGGTACGTTTTTCATTCGTCCCATGGGCATTAATTAAACTAAAACTCATCCAATTTAAGGATTCGAATTAAAATGCTTATAGTTTTTGTTAGAAAATTCTTCAACACAGGAAACATTTTAAATTTTCCTTGAAATAACAATTAAGTATCCCCTACTTGAACCCGATCCAGTAGAAAATTAATTGAAATTTCTTGGTTTTTATATTAAAAAATTTCAGTTAGAGGATGATGAAATAATAAACTTCATATCCTGAAGGTAAATGATGCTGAAATTCTGATATAGGAAAACATTATATTAATTCTGACGTACAATTTAGGATCCAATTCTTCTTCGTCATTATTACTACTATCATGGAGTCTATCTTCACAGCCTTAGCTAATTTATTTAGGACATTTTGACAAAACCTCTCCTTTTTTAATACATTCCAGTATTTTTTTATGATTTCTTCTCCTTCAAGAAAAAAAAATAATAATGGAAATTTTAAAAAAAGAGAAGGCGCTGATCAAATTTGAAAGGTTTATTGTATTTAATATTCGAATCGGTGTGATTTACTCACAGGTTCGAACCATATCATTATGAGGCAATTACCAACATTACGTTACATATGACGTCAACAACGAATAAACGGACTTCGATGGCTACCATATTGCTTTTAATATCATCAAGAAGAAGGGTTTATTTTAACAAACTGAAAGCGCTTAAATATTATCTAATAAAAAGACGCAAACCGATTGTAAATTATTTTTTACCCTAAATTTTTGGCAGAAGCAATCAATAAATTAGCCATAACAATATCTGAAGTACTATTTACAATTAAATTTATTTAACACTAAATTATTAAATACATGTATTATTAACTATAACTTATAATTTAGAATTTTTTTTATATTCAAGGGCGTTGGGAGCGCCGATGCATTGAAGGAGAAGACACATGTTTCTTGAAGAAAAGAAAGGAGTTTATTTATTTCCTTCTTTTACATTTCTATTATTGAAAAGGGAGAGAAATGCACCAGCAGCTCATTCCTTATATTTATATAATTAAATTTTGATATTTGAGAAATTTATATCAATAATAATTGTATTGCTTATGGGGAGAAAAAATAATTTAACTGTAACTTTATGCAAATATAGCTTATATATTTTTTTTATTACACTGGTAACTTTATTTGAAATTATCTACGTTCAGGATCTGTGGGGCTATGCCTCTTAGAATATATGCGTTTATTTAAGCGATTGAGTCACCAATTAGTTTCAGAAACATTATTCCTGAGGTTAATAAATAATCTGAAGGGGAATTTCAAAATATATATTTGACGAGTACACGTTACGGCATGTATAATTTTGGAACGGACCCAAGGGTAATTTATTTCTAAGAACTCAATATACTATAATCTTCAAACCTCAACGAACGATTATGATTTTTAAAATCTTAGAGGTTCTATGATTTAAAACGTTTCTTGTTTATAACAAGGTTAATAGAAATACAAGTTAATAATATAACGCTTTCCCCTGATGTGTGACATCTACTACGCTTTTTAATAATGACGTCAAAGAGTATACCTCTTACCAAGAGTAGCTATTTATCGTTTACCTTGACTGTTACTGTTAGAGTACTGCTGTTATACTCTATGACGTCAAAATCTGCATGTATTTACCAGTAGTCGGTTCGGTACATCAAATTGAAAATTATGGCAAGCCCAACTACATGATGGCATAACCTTATATTTCTACTAACTTTAGATTATAAGAATGAAAATATTATGTATAACTTAGGGAGGTAGTACTACAATACCTACATGGTACTTAAATCATAACCATACATGCTATTTTGCGAGCACTAAAGTTACAAAAGTGTTTAGAAATGTATTTTTTCATGGCATTTCTTCTCTTAAAAACAAGGAACGTTTATAATTTACATAACCTCATACCTTTGAAAAGGGAGAGTTTTTGAGATTTGAAGATAATAATTTGTAAAGTTCCTAGAAATAACTTTTCTATTCCCAAACACATAGTAGCGTGTACACATTTGCATTATGTGACAAAAATATCTAAAAATTCAAAGAAGAAATATTAATTACTTATAATTATTCTATAAATTCAGGTTAGTCTTATTTTGAGATATTCTTTTGAATCCTTATCACTAAGAATTTTTTTTTTGATAAATTGCAGATTTTGTGAAAAGGAATTGTAAAAATAAGAACTATTAAGTAATTAGGGATGGTTCAGCGTCGGAGAGTCGATAATTTTGATGATGCTTAATATTAACTAACATAGTTACTTAAAAAATATTGAATATGATGTTATTGATTAATTTGAGTAACGACTAATAGACGAACAACGGGAGGGTGAGTGTCTAGATGTGTTTGATCTTCCATCAACAGATAGTGTTTCCTTTTCAAATCCAGCAGATGAAGTAGATGATGACAAAGTAGTTATTGATCCGTATGGATCTAAACCCCCACTTTGTACTGACATAGAGCGTCCATTAGATTTTTTTGTTGTCTAAAAAAATTATACAAATTAATCAAAAATTATAAAATAGAACTAGGGACGTCTGCAAGGGTAGGTGGTATTAGCTGGAGTCCTCCCTATAGAATTTGTCTTTGCCAACCAAAACTTATCGTGTTTTTTTTATATTCCAAAAAGGTAATTTTTTTTCAATTCAAGCTCGGCACAAAATAACTCTAAAACTCAAAATCCTGCGGACGTTCCTGATAATACATACCTTAACAGGTGACAGCTTAAGTGGGTCAACAGAATTTGGATCCGCCTAAATAAAATTTATGAAAAAAATGAAATTTATTTTTATCTTGAATGTCCTATAATTAATATATCCAGATCAACAGCTTTAATTTTGAAATATTAGATTTCATTTAACGTCAATTTTTATTCATATAGTATTCCGTTTTTATATATTTGTTATTCAAAAGATTTTTAGTTAGGTTCTAAGTCTACTTACATTAAACATATAATCATAATATTTGTTCGAATATATACAATCAGGACCAGTTTTAGTGTGAGTAATTTTGAAATTTGTGGAAATAAAGGCACAGATTTTCTAAATTTATTTTTATAAAAAGAATATAAAAAAAATAAAAAGTCATTCAATTTCTTTAAATTAATTACTTATACAGGCTGTGCAAGATAATTTCATTTTTTATGATGCCTGGCAATCAGCCTATCTGAGTAGAAGTGGAATGAGTGTGATTTTATACTAGAAGCGAAATTCAGAATTTTGCTTGGAAATACAGTCTGTCACAATAATGGTATAGAGTAGTTATAAACGAGCTTTTGCCCTCAAAAATAAATTTTGTCACAAATGCCTTAACCGAATATTTTATCAAATTAAACTAATTGTAATTGAGCTTTTTAGGTTTTATTGCTGCGACTAATGAAAATCAGTTCATTATTTCAATTTCTAAAATACAAAAACCTATTTTTTCAATTTATTTGAAATTTGCAAAATGCTTTGAAGGCAAATAACTCCATGGGTAATGACACTATAGCTAAAATTAATATTATCCAATTACTACTATATATAAATGGACTTAAAACTAATATAACTTGTACATAAGGGGGACGACTCCTATAGCTAGTTATTAGTATAAATAGGTCTGAATATCACTCATTTTATCTACATTATAATAAAATAAATATAAATTAGTTACAAGTATGAAAATATTAAGTATATGGACATCAAGCTGTGCACTTAAATTCACGACTTATTAAGAAATAATAAATCATACAATCAGTTACCATTAAATAAATATTTATATACTTCAAAGCCAAATTAGTATCATAGAGCTCCTTTCTTCTCAGATCTCAACTTCCTTACCTTATCCAAAATATTTTTTCCCCCCCGTTTTTGAATGTATTATGTATAATGTGTGTTTTTCAATAATTCGGTTATTAATTTATTGAACGAAATTTTTGCTCATACATTTTTCGATCGGATTACTATTTTCACATTGTCAGTCAAGCAAAAAACTAAACTCATTTTTTATGTACTGAATGAAGCTTTCGACAAAAAGATTTTATGGATTTGATTGATTTAAACGTATTATTTCATGTTTAATGGATTGAAAAATGGATACATAAAAATCAAATTAATCATAGCAGAGGCTTTTAGGATTAATGTTAATAATGTATCTGTACTAAAACAATTTTCTTTTGATGAGTTTATTCGAAAATTCTCCAACCAATTTTTAATTTTTTGCAAAAAACATTTTTCCATTAAAAATTAAATTGTGTTATGGTTTCACGATTCGGATCTTTCTTTTTTAGGCCTGTAATTGAAGGTTTAACGTTGAATAAATTCCTCCAGCGACAAATTTAAAAAAAGAATTTTACAGTTTTTTGGAATTCAGGCTAACCATTCTTTGAATAAAATACAAGACAATAAATGGAACAAAGCATCTGCTAGCTTGACGTTGGTTTTTTTTTAATCGGATGAGGGCTAAGAACTTTGTCATTCAATTTGTGTACATACTTCAAAGGTTTTATTTTCTCGAGATAATATAACTTTTTTATATGAATAACTTTTCTTCACCATCAAACGAAGGATATTTTAAAAACTTTCATACCAATAAGCTGTTTTATATGCTTATAAATATATGCACTGAATCAAATAACAAAAATAATTTTTTTCATTATCACAAAGATTGACAATATGCATATACAATCGGCTGTTGCATAGCTCTTGAGTGTAGAGTTTTCGGTTTGCTGAATATTAATCAACCATTGATGAAACTGGCTCAAAACCAACAGGTATAATTTTTTTAACAACTGGGTAGACTAAGCTTCTTAGAATTTTTGAATCTAATTTTGTTAAAGGAACCATTGCAATAGTGTCTTAATATTTATTAGGTAAGCTCTTAATCTTCACTCAAAACAAAGTCTTGGTTGGTGCATCCCCTCCATGTTCAAGGTCATAAAATTTCCCTTGTATCAAGGTTAATAGAAATAAAAGGTTAGACCGTCATATAATCGGACTTGCAAGAATTTTCAATCTGATGTATTGTACAGACTGCTAGGCAAGACAGGCAGATTTTGACAAAACAAGCAACCCCTCATCTACTATAATGTCAATAATAAAAGTATGGTGGAAATGAAAGATTAGTCTTAGACGCATTATGGTATAACCTTGTATTTCTATTAACCTTACATCCTGTATACTCACAAACTTTTACACTGAATGAAAAAGCTATTAATTTCGTATAAAAGTGGCTAGAATTTCTTACAGCTTACCGATATACTTTATCCATAATAATTGTTACAGTTCTTTCTCTATTGTTGAGATTCTTTATTCTAAATTTTTTATAGTTTGATGAATAAGTCCTGTATCGCCTGTAAAGCAGCTTGAGAGCCTTTTTAACCACTGAATAGATGGTAATTTAAGTATTCCTTCCCTCAATGAAAGTTTATACAAAGATGTCGATGTTATTTTCCAAATAAGAGCCATTGCTGAAAATTAAAAGCGTCACTTTAAATTTATGCATTAAATTAACAACTATATTTACCAAGCGTGCCTTGGGAGTATTTCTTAGGTCCTTTTTTGGATTTACAAAATTCCAGTTGCTCAATTAAAAAAAGTAACGATGGTTTTAAGCTTCTATTGATATTTTTCACAATACTGTTGAGTTAGTCTCAGAGATCAAATTACATAACTGACTCGTTGACATAATGATAGCCCATGGAGCCAACTTAGATAAATGTCTCATTGCCATATGACCTCCATTAACATGCACTTCAAAGGTTATAAATGATTTAACTAAACGACAGAAGTTCAAATGAGGATAACGGGAAATCGCAAGGGCATAGAACAAGACGGATTGTTCTTTCCATTGAATCAGTACATCAAAAGGTAAATATCAATATGATTTTTTAACTGTGAAATGGTTTGGATTGTCTCTTTAAAAAAAAAACGGATTTCCAATTTTCTAGCCCATTAGCTTCAGCTTCATATTGGACCATACAACTCGTACTAGTTGAGCTCTCTTTGGGAACATTCCTGGAATAATGCTTTGGTAAACTCAAGGAGGTGGGCAAAAAAATGTAATAGTAGAACCGAAGGGTTGAGTTAAGAATTTAAAAAAACAGAATGGAGTTGCATAAGCAAGCATTAATTCTATCCTTTTGTTTTTATGTGTTTGTCCCCTAGATTGAATAGATGAAGAAATACATAAATGTTTTTAGTATCCCATATAGATGGAAAATGGAGTCATTCCCTAGATATAGTCGAATATATATCTATTCTAAATTCAAACATAGAAAATTGAATGGTATTGTATCAGATTTAAGTCTTTCTTAGAGTCGAGGGTAGAAAGAATTCTTCAGCCTCGAATTGATGCCCTGATTGTGGAATTGCTTGAGTCCATTCATGACGAAGATCTTCTTTCCTCGGGAATACATAAAATATAACTCCTGGATCCTTCCCTTCATTCTTATATCCGGTTCTACATCCAGGGACACAGCACATTTTGCATATTACACCAGCAGACTCAAGAGGATACCAGAATCAATATTTCCGCTAATTAAGTATTCAAAAGAGGGGAATTCAAAATACTACTGATGAATGATGCAGCTGTTTCTTCTCTAACTTATCCCCACCGATGTAAACTTTCCTTTCCTATAAAAACTAGTTCAAGTCCATGTGTATATATATGTCATTGTATTATCATATCTGGTATTATGTAAGAATTATAAATTGTTAAAAGTTGTCTAAATCGGTTAGTTAGAACTAGATTTATTATAGAAAAAAAAATAATAATACCTTTGTGTAATCAGCCATACCTAAATATTTAGTAAATTAATCATCCATAGTCAAAAAATAAGATATGTTGTTAAGTAAATTTAAGAATTTATAATTATTCCTCAAAAAGTTCCGAATGAAATGTAAATGTATATAGATAAATTATAAAATCAATGGGTATTAAGATACCAAAATTTAGTTTATTCAATGTTTAGACACTAAGTGTTGTCACATATCATTCAAAACAGTGTAAAACAAAATATTAAATGTGTACTACATGGGTGACCGCAGAATTATATACTTTTTGGGTTGGCTTAGGTTTTTTGTAGAAAAAAATTTTTTTTTTTTGAAAAATATTTCAAAAATCCATAGCTACTCTCAAAAAATTTAAAACTGCATATTTATGAAAAATTTTTTTTGTTGAAATTGCGTAGCTATTGAAAAAAAACCTAATTTTGTGTGTAAAATTTTTTCATCATAACAAAAAAAATTATAGGAAAAAGTAAAAATTCCTTTTGGGGGGGGCTGAGGATGCCCCTGAAACTTTTCTGTTTTATCAAACTTGTTTTTATTGCATTTTGAAAAAAAAGGAGATTATTTAGTAACACCTAAGATTAATGGAAATGCAAGGTTATACCATAACGCGTTTAAAACTTATGTTTGACTTCCACCACGTTTTTACAATTGTCGTCATAGTAGATGAGTGGTTGCGGGTTTTGTCCAAATCTTTTTTTCCTGACCCTTAGTCGGCACAATACATACGATTGAAAATTCTAGAATGCCCAATTACATGATGGTCTAACCTTGTAGTTCTATTAACCTTGGTCGCACTATATTTAGAATGATCATTTTTTTGATAGGATCATTCCCTTAAAGCAAAATCTTGCACCCGTTCAATGTCATATTTAATGGAGATGCTCTTTTGCCCTTTCAATCATTATTTTGTGCTTACTGAGTTCAAAGAAACTATCTTTCAAATCTATAACCAATATTTTTGTACTTGCGAAATATCCACTCCTGATTCAGATAATAAAATAAAGGAAATAAGCAACCAGCTTGTACTTATGAAATTTCAAATGGAGATGAAGTTCCCTGTAAGTTTCAAATGTCGTTGACTTTTGGAAAATGGTACAGCATCTACCAAATATATTGATACTGCTGAGATTAATCATCTCAATGTTTCCTTCCACATACCATTGGGAAGCAGCATTATCTGCAATCTCGATTTAAAAAAAATTGTAGCAGCTTTAACCGATTGAGGCTACTTCACACAACAGAGGCCCTTTAGATCGACTTTTCCATCGCAGAGCCTGACTTCAAATAAATTGTGCAGTAGAAGAAGTGTGCAAAATCACATTGAGTGTCAAGTAAATACAACATTACGATTCTGATAACTTCTGCTGAATAAAATATGCTGTTATTTAATAAAATTATTGTTAAAAAATAATAAATAACAGTCATTGCTCTGCAAATTATGCTTTTTATTCCTTAGTATATTACTATTTTCCATATTATCAAATGGATAATGGTTTCAGGGAGAAAATGAACGTTATTGGATTGTGTCCCTTGAAAAAATATTTGCACTAACTAATTCAAATAAAAAGCTTAAAATATTAACATATCTGTGGGGATAACATAAAAGCAAGCTGGGATAATTTTTCTCAATATTGTATGATAAAAGTATCCGTTGATATGAGAACTATCATTTATATTAATTCAAAGAAGTGATTAAGTCTTTCGGAACTGCGGTTTTTAAGGTTAACTGAACCTTATAAAAAAGGATAATTCGGTCGTTTTGATCATAAAAGATACTGAAGCACCATGATGAGAAAAATTTTTCTAATGAGAAGTGTATAAGTATTCACGTTGCGAGAATAACGAACAGAAGAAAGGGATTATCTGATTAAAAACAAGCTTCACTTACTGATGATTATGTTGATGATGTCAAAATTCAATTTAAAGTTCAAATACCGCACGATCAAATTAACTGAACTTGTATATAATATGTTCATGTAAATATTTTAAAAAATATTAATAACTAGTTAGACAGTTTTTTAGGGGTTTCATATTGTATTTGACTCTTTAAAAAATCATCTTCTGTTTCTCATTGAAGTAAAAACTTAAAATGCACTTTTTCATTCTCATCAAAAAAAAAAATCCCAACTTCCTTTTATGTCATCACCACACATATATTAAGGGTTTTGTTTAAAAATGAGTCACTTTGCAGTTGTTCAATTGCTTTAACAGCAAAAGAATTCATTTAAATTATAAATAATTTGGGACTTCATTTACAAAAGTATATTTTATTCAATGAAACAATGGATAATTTATTTATTATGACTATAGTAACAACCTTTTAATATTATTTTCCACAATAAAAATGAAAATAAATCAGTAATTTTAATTAAAAAATAAACCATTATTGCAACTAAACTAAAACTTTAAGAACCAAACAATTTTTTGTAAATGAATTTTTTATGATACACGCTTCCATTAAACTTCTTTGTATAAGAACAATTTAAAAACCAAGGCGTTATTTCTTTTCAAATACTACCATTCAATTTGCGTAATTATTGATTTTTTTCCTCAAAACTTGGCTGAAAAGTATAAAAAGTTTTGAAGTGCCGAAAATCATCATTCCAAAGGAAAACTCTTGAAAACCATATTTGATATAAAAAAACTAATTACAGATTTGTTATCAGCGCAATAACTACTAGTAGAATCAGAAATGGAATTTAAAAGATTAAAAACAAGTAAAATTTTTTTGAATTGTGCTAATAATGATGAATAAGTAATAAGAAGATGTGACTTACAAAGATACAGAAAAATATAGAGGAGACAAAGATTTTATCTTAGTTGCTTGGCTTAGTTAAGATGAGTTCACGGAAGTGCTTTGGTCATATTTAGCACGCATGATTTCTCATTTTTCATTATAACTATCCTTCAGACAATCTTTACTGCGATAGCTCCTCTTATTTTTTTCAGGAGCTTTTGACAAAACCTCTCCTTGTTCAATAATTTCAGTATTTAGATTAAAATAAAATACTTGAAAAAAATTATTGATAAATGTTGTTGCTGTTTTTGTGTAGGAGCTACAAAGTAATTATTCCTGAATAGAAAAGATCTTCATTTCCATGCATTGTCCCTGGTATCTATTTTCTCAACGTCATCCCCTACGGTCTATGTAGAAGCAATGTATGCTTGACGGAGTCATACCAGGATCCTATTAAGTTATCAAATTCCTACCTTAAAAAGCCAATATGTCCATCACAGAATGAAGAATCAATGGAAGTCTCCATCTTAAAATCATCGCAAGCTCTTAAAGTTATAAAAGAGCAGCTCAGTAATCAAGGAGTTTACATGTTCGAGTTTGCTTTGATACACACATTCTATGCAGCAATCTCGCCCAAAATGCGTGCGGACTGGGAAGGACATAAATTTAAAGCAAAGCAAAATTATATACTCCAATATAAAATAAGTTTAAAAATGGAGCATCCCAAGGCCCCGGGGGCCACTGGAAGGATTGAAAATTTGGAGTCCTTCAATAACTGGCTTAGATTGTATAAAGTTCAGATCCCCTGCACAGACATGAGTGAAAAGATAGCTACGGCTAACATCTTCGTAATAGCAGAAAGAAGGGAACCATTTTTCTCTTTATGCGAGAATGATCACATCACATGGAGATGACTGGAAGCACTAGCCATAACATATAAAGAGGTGCAAATTTATGTCGGTCCAAAAATGTATGTTTAAAATGCTTAAAGTCATAAAGCATGGGTCATCTATGCAGTGTTAAATCTACGACAGTTCTGATCATTTACCCCTGGCGTGACTAAAAAATAAGTCCCGGGCAAGACCCTTGAGCAATAAAATATCAGCCAATGACAACAACACCACTAAAAGATCATTAAAGAGGAAATATGATAATAAACACGTAGATTTTGCTAAAATGGCAACGATAAAGAGTGAATAAATATGAACATCAATAGCTACGGCCTTCACCTCTCAAAAATATAAGTCCAGTGTGAGGAAAGGCAAAAATTTGATTGATTTATGTAATGTTAATTCTGTAAATAAAAATAACTCCTGAAGTACTCAATATACAGATGTCTATAGTTCATATCATATTGATAAGTCCACATGAACCTGAGGATAAATCAGTGTCAGCAATGGAGTTCTAAGCAGAGGAGCACATGAGAAACACAGGTATATATGATGCAATTCATTAGTTTTGGTATGTCGTACAGTTATTCAGTTGATTAGTTTTGTATTATTAGTTTGGCAATAACAATAAATCACACTTTACTCAATTAGTTAGGCTTCATGGGAGGATATTTAACTTCACAACCTGGGAGTTTCTTAATTCCAGTTGAAATTGCGTTAGATATGCAGGATCACCAGAGGCAGAAAATGTCGTGTTCCTTCAGAAGCGCCATTTTCTGGGGTTTTGTTGGAATCTGGCACACTCCCATATCCAAAAATGCATCGAATCATGAATGTGAGTGATTCATGCACATAGTTTTCCCGCCCTGAAAAGAGTGGGTATTTCCGTTGTTTTATTACAGTTGCATTTTTTTCTCCTTATTTCCTGCGGAGGTTTTTATCCTTTTTTGTTTTCCCTACTTTACGTAGGAGAGTTTTTTACAAACATGTTTTTTAAGGAAACATAAGTTTTGCCCCTTTTATATGTTCTGTTGAAATATAAACATTGTACTATTAACACCAAATTACTTTTGTCCGCGTCTGCTCTTTCTTCTCTTTTATTCATTATTTGGTTAATCATTGCTGTGATAACATTCCCTCTATTATAAATACTGTAGCAAATTTGTTGCTTACTTTAGTGGAATATTGAATTTAATTCATGTTATTATTAAATGCCTTAAAGCAGTTACCCTTACGCCTGGATTACAATTAATAGATGTGCATCTATCTATTGTGACTAGGACTACATAATTTTCGATTTGGATAGCTTAGCCACACTCCTTCTGATCCTCTCTTAAACTTTATGTTTTTTCAAAGGGATCCCACCTATTTGTGCCTCACTCAGTGCATTCCATCTCATTTAATAAAAGGATCCTTCATTGTACTGATTACCACAAACATCAAGGTCTATTATAGTGACTTCATACCTTATAATTGGCAAAGGAACTCATTATTCTAGTCTCTATTTACTTTTTTTGCCCACAAGTTCTGCAATATACCAGTGGGGCATGTAGTGGGCTCATAAACCAACACCAATTTACTGTTTTTTTATATGACTTCTTGAGTACAATTAAAAATTTTATTTATATGATCCATTTGACTTCCTACTGGGCTTGCAAAGGCGGCCAGCATCCAAAATGGGGGTGGGGGGATGTCTTAGGCTTAAAAGGTTTATGAGACATAACTATAAATTGCAAAATACCATTTGTTGAAGTTAAATAGTAGTTATGTGCCACGATATACATTGCAGACAAAACAATTGAGAAAAGAGCGGCACATTATCTTTAAAAGTCTAGAATCATCTTCCACTTGTTTTCTAATGACAAAAGAGGCATACAAGTTGAGTTCCTACTCGAGTTTTATGAAGTAAATAAAAAACTCGGCTGGTGGCCATAAAAAGCTGAGTGTTACTTGGAACTCGATAAAAGCTTGGAAACCGTCAAATATTCAAGTTGTAACTACTACTTAAACTAAGAAGATAATTATAGCACTAAGTTATACTTTACTACTGAAATGATTTAAGTGCTGAAGGAATAGAGATTATGCTTAATGTTAAATCTCAAATGAATTAGTAGTCATAAGATTGAAAATAAAAATTTGAACATGAACATTTATGTTTAATAGCAAACCGTCTCTCATACATAGAGATACATACATTTTTGCAAACTGGAACCAAGTTTGTCGTATTTCTATTGGTCTATTTCTCTGTTGTTTTTTATTTACTTCATAAAACTCGAGTAACAATTTACAAGTTTTGCTCGTCGCACATCACTACTTTTTAACCTCAACAAATGCTATTTTGCTATTTATAGTTCTGGCTCTTAAACTTGATGGTTATTATTTATTAATATTCAGTTCTTAATAAACATTGTTTGGTGTTCTATAATTTGTTAATTGTTTAAAATTGAGTTGACTATTTTTTTTAGACGTAATGATTTTACAAAAAAGCGTACAGACGATAAAAATATTGGTGCCAGGGATTAAAATAACATTGTATGAGTGAGGGTATTATGCAGTTTCCAACTTAATTTTTTATTATTATTTTACACGCATTAGGAGGAAAATTTTTTTTTACATATCTACAAATAACTAATAATATATTATAAATAAAATAAAGTTATAAGTAGGCACTTAAACAAAATAATTTTTAATAACTTTGTTTCTATTATATTCTGTCACATTATACATTCTTATAAAAAGATGATCCCTAACTTAAAGATTACAAATTCAATTTTTGCTAACTTTTTTGTAATGGACTTATACAATAATGAGATGTTAATATGAGCTCAAGAAGAAGGCGGAAGTAACACATAAGGTATTACGAATTAAGACCATAGTTGATATCACCTTTCTGTTACATTATTTATGAGCAAGATATAAATTACTATTTTAAGGCGTAGAATCTTATACATTTAAAATAGTATTAGTACATGAAAAATATTATAATTATATTTGAATTTATCTTTGTCTTTAAATCAATTTACACTAAAAATAGATATATTTTTTTTTTTTAGTGGTAGATGTTAATTCACTCATGACTTATTAAATAATGTACAGAAAAGAAGAAAGAGCATTCATTAACCATTTATTTTTTTAAACGGTAAACTTATTTTTTACTTTTTTTAATTATATTATTTAAAGGAAATTATGAAGAGTCCTCCCGTCTAAACACTTACTTAAAAAAATATTTTATGCAAAATCTTTTATTTCTCATTTGAACAATGTTGTTCAGATGGAACAGGCATTCATTTTAGAATGTGACTTTATCTAGATTCTATAATAATTGAAACAAGATGAAAATTTGCACAAACTCACTTAGCTTTCCCAATTTGGATTTCAAGCAGAAAAAAAATCATTCATATTATATGAGATTGAGTTACTGCGCCTTGTTTCAATCTACAAATTAGTAAAACTCATTAGCAAGGTTGTGTCTGGTTCAGTGGTTCTATCGGTCCCGGTTCTTTCAATTCAACAGTTTCTATCTTGTTTCAGCTTTATCGTCTCCGTTCCGGTCTTCGGTCTCGGTTCTTTTTTACACATGCTCAGTTTGGTAGCAGGCACTAAAAGCAAGGGGCGTCGCTAGAACATTTGGGGCCAAGAAATATTATAATATACGAACAGGGCCGTAGCTACCTTATACGTAGTACCCAAGTTCCAGCAGGGGAACCGAAAAATAATGTTGCTTAAAACAAAACAAAATCAAAGTGAGGCCATGAGTGGAGGCTCGTGAGGGATACACACGTAGATGGAGAATTGAGGATTGCTTTCATTTAACACATACATAGTACACATGTTTCATTTAAAGGGGGCCTCGACTAAAGATGTATTAGTGTAGGGGTCCTTAGCATAGTAAAGTTTGAGAAACCCTGACTTAGGAAATATTATAGGACACTAACAAGCTTAGTGGCGGGTCTGGATCCATAATCTACCCTACCTTTTCCCTCTATTATTTACACCGCCTGGTGCCTAAAACCACTTTTTTATATCCCTTAGTCTTTTGAAACTCAGATACAACTGTATCACCAACAATAAAAAAATCAGAAAATTGACTTTTTTATTAAAACTAATTTATTTTTTATAATATATATTATATTTTCTATTTATATTCTATATAGGAACAAAGCACAAGAACCGAGGACGATAAGTAATATATTGCAATATCGGTTCCACTTTGTCAGTTCCGGTTCTAGCAGTTGAAGAACCTGAACTGCTAGACCGGTAATGGCACAACCTTGCAGTCATTGTTTCTTATTATGTTTACATATTATTATTTGACGGTATTATGATAGTTCACGGTAGTTGAGTAAATGCCCAATTTTTTTATCATTTCATTTTTGTATTAAAAAATAGCTGAGTATTAAACTTCAAGCGCTTACTTGAAGGTTTATAAATTTTAAATAAAAAAACTGTAATCTGTACAACAAATATTTCACATTGAACAAAAATTGTATTACAAAATAATGAAATAACATATACTTGTACCTGATATGCTAGGGCATTCATGATGATATGATACGGGATTATTCCTAAAGGATGAATTTCTTTCATCAGCACGTTAGCAGGAATCATATGGAAATTGATATACTCCAGAAAAGTTCCTAAAACTTCAGAAAGTTTTGAATTTGCAGAATCACAATACTTTTTACTCCACATCAAGACTGCCTATATAACCAATATTTACATGAATAATTATGCATTTTAATCAGATAATATATAAGAAAAGATATCCACGCATGTTGATTGATTTCATTTTACAAAAAGAATATGAATTTTTGTTATACATTAGGTAAATTTGAATACTAATATATATGATAACAACTTAAGGACATAATCAATTTAAGTTCCAACTAATCATCAAACATATTGCCTAGAGAATGTTCAATTTAATTTTTCGAATTGGATGTTAAAGTGTAACTTATTTCGTTTATTTATCAAGAAGAAAAAATTATTTAATAGCTATGATGTATCAATTTAGAGCAGGGAATCGATAGCTGTTATGTTATGGATACAAATTCTAATTAAAAAAACTTAGCGTCATTCAATGATCAATTTTAAAAAAAAGTCAGACTTATTTCATATTTGTGTTAGATATAAGTACTACTCAAAAATAAGATTTTGGATATATCATTCAATCAAACCATGAGTTCGTAGCTTATTAAATTGAAGATGTTAACATTTCAATCATGTTTTTTGTTATAATATCTAATTAACTATCTATACCTAAAAAGGAGCCATGTCATAGGCTTGATATTGGAACTAAATAATTTCATAAAAACTGGAATCTATTATTTTCAGAGGCCTAATTTTTTATATAGGTATATGTGTGATGTTTAAATCTAATAAATATGACAAATAATCGACAAATTGCCTTTTAAACTTAAATTATGGCATTGTAGTAATTTCTCAGTTTATTTACACCATTGGTAGCGAGCTTACTTAAACCTTTGCTTACAGGTTTATGGTATGATATGGTTGGGCGAACAAAAGTTCAATGGTGGGCGCTTGAATATCCCCTCCCCCCCCTCTAAACCTTGTAATCTCCTTTTAAGAAAAGTGTGCAAGGACATATCAAAGAAAACCTCACTAACACAAAAATACCTTTTGTATTTTGTTGTTAGCTATCGATTCCCTGCTCTAAATTGATACATCATAGCTATTAAATAATTTTTTCTTCTTGATAAATAAACGAAATAATAAGATAAACAATACTTATGCTCCGTTTCCAAAAATACAATTACTTGTTAATCATTCGTTGTATTATCATACGCTTCTAATAATATATTACGAAGCAATATTATAATACATGTAGGAATTCGACTTGTATAGATGATATTAATTATTCTTCATAGTACGTTGTATTCCTTTTCTTGTTTTTCCTTTTGATTTTCGTAAAAAGGAATGATCATTTTACTCAGTTTAAGTAAAGATATTTAAATCTTAACATTGGGGAACCAGGCGTCATATCCTGCCTCCTAAAAAATCTCATTCTGATGGTCAAAACCATTCGGACAATGTCCCTCTGATCGAACAAAAGTACGTGGCAGAAGAGATCAACAATTTAACTCTTGCTGTTGCAGAATTACGTCTTCCAAAATTCTCAGTGATGGATCCGAAAAATTGGTTTCGAAGAATTACGCTGGATTTTTTTATGAGGAAGATCAATCAAGATCCAACCTAATTTTGTTTAATAACTTCAGCATTACCTGGTGTAGTTTTTAAGTCTATCCTTATAAAGAAGGAAGGTATCATGTATGATGGTGCAAAAAAGGCAATTTTACAGAAATATAGTCTCTCTCCATTAAACAGAATTTAAAAAAATTCTGAAATTCTGTGCAATTCATCGGGATTTTCTCCTGGGGAAGTTATAAGTAAAGTTGAGCGTCTCTTTAATGAGGAATACATCCATGATTTGCGTCATCTTTACTTAGGGAGGCCCTCATCACAAATGTACGTAAAGGCCAGCAAGGATACTTTAGAGCACAGTGCTATTCGATTGAAGAGTTGAAGTAAATTAGTTTTGCAGCCAAACAATTTAACGATACACATATTTCCATTCTTGAAGAGTCGTCCACTTCGCCTCCTATCAATCATGTTTCAAAAAACCTCTTCATAATACGTCCAAATTTACTAAATCTATGGAAAAAAAAAGATATCTGCTATTATCATTCTAAATTTGGAATGAACGCAACTACTAGTTCAGGAACAAGTTGAATTTTACATACTTGTTTCAAAAAACAAAATTTCCCTCGGTTGCACGGGACTGAGGTTGTAAATAAACCATCAAACTTCTTTTTCATCAAAGAGAATTCAAATTTGATTAACTTTCTGGTAGATTCATAAGCCCAAGTCTCAGTTATGCCATTTACAAAATATAAGTCGTATTCGAGAAAAACTCTCCCCTATTATTGGATATAGAGGAGCCTCATTGATGTTATTTGTATAACAACTTTAACTCTCAATCTAAAAAATCTAGGATATTTCCAATGGAAATTTATTGTGGTACAAAGTGATCGTCCAATTTAGAGTGTAGATTTTTTATATAATTTCAGATTTAGAATTGATATCTTCAATAAAAAGTTATTCCAAGATTAACCGTGCTTCATTACAGAACTATCAAAGACTCAATAAATCAAATCGAAGTATAATGGTTTCTTTGATAATTAAAGATTAACTGAAACAAATCCAGCTCACGAAGTTGAACACCATATCGAGAAGAAAAGTCCTTCTTGCTTTACAAAATTACGCAAGTTGGATTAGTTGGATTTATGCAAGACCAAAATAACGAATTGTTGAAGAACAGAATCCTACAAACGTCTTCTTCTAACTTTTCTTCCTCTATTCACTTCGTTCCAAACCCCACAAGAAGCTGGCGAATGTGCGGCGACTATAGTCAATTAAATAGGATGACAGACCTTGATCTGTATTCCCTCCCAAATCTAAGAGATTTGGTGGCTAATCTAAAAAGTATGACTGTTTTTAGTAACATGGATTTACACAGAGCGTATAACCAAATACCTATGAATAGCAGATCTATAATTTGGTTTATATGAATATTTGAATATGCCTTTTGGTCTTAAAAATGCTACTCAGACATTTCAGAGACTCATTGATTCAATTCTCTAGGAATTCCAAAAGTTTAGTGTACTTTGATGATATCCTTGCCGCTTCAGAGTCGATAGATGAGCATTGGAAAACGTTCAACGTGGTTTTATCAAGACTTAAAACAGCTGGTATGATCTAGAGTAGTATAGGAGTTCGGCTTGTATAAATGATATTAATTATTGTATTCATTTTCTTGTTCTTTCTTTTTTATTTTCGTAAAAAGGAATGATCATTTTACTCAGTTAAAAAAAAGATATTTAAATTTTAACATACAGTATCGAAAAAATACAAAATAAGATTTTAATATTATGAAATACATATATATATAAAGTTGTGAGACAAACTCTCCATCAATTAATTTTGCTTTTTTTTTATCTTTGCTATCCAGAACACCAAAAAGTCCAAACACAATGGCTTCATGACTGAATGGAGAAATTGAAGACATTTCTATGCATTGATCTGGGCGATAAGAAGCACATTCATAATCAAATCAATGAAGACAAGAAAATATGTTAATATTTTCTAATGGATAAAATGGCCCTAGAGAACAGGAACAACCATTTTCTAGATTGCCTTCAATTCTACATTCTTCTTCTACATCCACATAACGAAATGTGACGTCTACATTTCAGAAGTTCGGATAACAGAGACATCCTCAATGGATAAAGAACAAATCTTGGAGTCCATGAAGAAAATATGATATTTGTAATTTTCCAATTACTTCAAATTCAGACATAATTGCTCTACTTGTAGAAGTAGTTCGATCAGTATAAAATAATATCAAAATCTTTTACTGGGCTCACTATTAGAAAATAGAAAATTACAAAAGAATGTAAGGTAACATTCTCAGGATGTAATTGACTGCACTAGTTCCATCTATTTCAAGTTTACTCCCATTTGCGGTTAACGTATCACATTTGACTGTGATGAGGTCAGAATCATGGAATCCAGACCTAAATAATTCTTTTTTTGGCCAAAGACAAGACTGAGCCCCTGTGTCGGTCACCACTATCACATGGGAATGGGGAAATTCGAGGATCCTTTGCTTCTATTTCTTCATATTTCTACTTTTTATTCGATATTGACACTGTGGCTGTAGGATAGTTTTCTGGCTTTACACTTTTTCAAGTGTGCCCAGAGTATGTTAGGTGTGGTATGGAAGCTGTGATGATTTTATAACTAGTATATGATAGTATCGATACGCTCATGTTCAGTACCAAGGGGTTTGTCTCATTTGATGATCAGTTTGGAGTGTTTATATTTTCTGTCTTTGACATCGTCCCCTCCTTTTGCCAGTATTCTAGACATATTTTATGTGGTCGCTTACTTCGATTTCTACCTATATCTGTGAATAAGTCAAACAATCCTAAAGCTGCATTTGTTGCCACATTCATTGACAGGACATGCAGGACAGTTTAAACTCTGACATGATCGCCGTTGTGGGAGTAAAGTGCAAGGAAGGACACTTATGGTCAAAGAATTTCATGACCGTCTCACAAGTGGATTGAATTATATTCAGTAGCCCGGCTCATTTGATACATAATGACACCGGAATTACAGCTAGTTTACAGATTGATTCTAAAACTTTATCCTCGCATTGTGACAAAATCTTTGGATCTTTCTTTAGCAAAAACATCACCCAGTGATTCTTTGCAGCATTGAAACAATTTTGGAATGATCCCACTCTTTTTCAATCGTGTATTTTGCTTTAACAGATCCCATCCGATATTGAAGCTTATCCAAGTTTCTTCCGACGTATGTAGACCTATCGACGGCCTCTCTAGTCGTGATACACAAGTTTTGATAGATTCTCCTCCAAATTGATTGTAGTTCACATTGTGGCTGTTATACATTACTATAGCTGCAGCCTTAGACCCATGTTTAATCGTCGCTTGGCAACCGGTAATTTGACATTTCATTTTAGGTGACATCCTGATATTTGTTCAACATAAACAAAAGCCCTCTTTTTAGAACGTATATATTTATTCATTAAAGATGGTGAACAACTGTGATGTAGATTAATATTAATATTAGATAATAATGAGTATTAAAGTAACTTGCAAAGAATATTATAATACAGATTAAACATAAGGATTCTAACTGTAACCATTTTCTCTCATCTTCAATAAGCTACTCTTCATCTTTTCCAATGTATCGTGGTGGATTATTGATCGCCCGGTGCGAGCATGTATATATAGTTTAATGATGTATCCAATATTCAGAGCATCAAGAAAATTATGAATGCAGAAAAATTCTCTCAGCTTCAACAAGAAATACTTAGATACTTATTCCATGCTTAGAACAAAGGAATCGCCGTCTTCCTCTTTCAATAAAGAGCCATATGTATCATACCTAGATTGTCATTCATATTCCTTTCAATAATAAATAATAAGATGTGTCAAAGGTTGGAGCAGAAATTGAATTGAAGGAATTCAGAGCACTCATTACAAATATTGGAAACTGTTCGGAAAAAAGGGCCAAAATAGAGAAATATGAAATAAATTCAAGACTTTTGGATATTTTACTCTACAAGGTAAATCAGAATATTGTATTAATGGAAATGGAAGATAAATGATTGAAAAATGCCATCTCATCCTACACTCAATTTGAGAAAAAATCCATCTACTTTACTGTCGTGTTAATTCACAATATATGTGTGTGAAATGCGTGTGTAAGTACATAACCAACCTCAGGGCCTTAATCAAAGAATAAATTACAAATTGAACAAAATTTCAAGTTTTACACGATATATACACCAATTAGATTTTACAAATTGCTAAAATTGTTTTGTTATAAATTACTTTACGGGTTATGAATAATTAATCAATTGAGAATGTTCATATCTATCGAATTTAAGCATCTTAGACATTTTAAAATATGTTATGCGTATTATTGTTAACTAAGGTAGTTCAATATCATACACAACAGATTTAATATCTTTTTATGAGTAATTGATTCATAAAAATTAATACACCTAATTAATGTAATCCCGAGATCAACTCATCGTATGTGTGAAGGTGAATTGCTGAATATACTTACACGCCCGTATTTTCTTTTTTTTTATTATTATAGTCCTTCATTCCAATTTTAATACAATAGCTTCTTCTATGCACAAAATCTCTTCTATTTCAGTAATTTCTTGTATATTGAAAAAAATGAAAAGCGAATAAAAATTAGAAGTTAAAAGAAGGTGCAGATAATATTGAAATGGTTTCAACGTTTTGAAAGTTCGAATCAGTGTTTACACCATATAATCATAGAGAATTAATTAAAATTACGTCATATAGTTAACATTGAAGGGAAACAAAAACATTCCTGGATTATATTAAATTAAATTATGATTCTTCGCCGAGACTTGAAGGAATCTTTTCGTCATTATCTAAGGAAAAACATAAAAGTCATCTTTGAATAGACACTCATGGTTATATTAATTTATCTTTTTAATTACAAAAAATTATACAATTTTATTTATCAAGTAATTATAAAGAAAAAATTTCATAAAAAAGTATTGCTTAAAATATTATAAACTGTAAAACGTTATCATAAAATGGGGTACTTCTCCAATAATATCCATCTAATTCAATATGAATTATATACAATACAAGTGAATAAAAAACTATATACATTTTTTAATAACGAAAAAATTTATATTTTAATTAATAAATCATATTCTTGTATTAAAAGAAATTTTATTCATATAATGAATTGTATTTGTTATTAAAAACAGGGTCTAATATTTTAATATCAAATGATTCATTCCATGAAGAATATTTGAATGAATTTTCAACAGGGATAAAGTACAACAATTGCGTTTATCTGAAAATTTAAGAAAATATATTATGAACTAAGTTATTTTGTTTGAATTAATGTAACGAGGAGTGCGAAAAGGTTCCTTCTATTCCTGACGAAGAATCATAATTTAATTAAATGAAATCGAGGAATGATTTTGTTTCTATTCAATATTATATGACATAATTGAAATGTCTTATAATTTTATGTTTCTAACTTTTGATTCACACTGATTTGAACATTGAAACCGTTCCAATAGGGCATGAGCAAATTAAAAAAATATATATTCTCCGCAAGGGGTGTGACTTTCTGTAGCATGTACTAATATAAGTATGGACTGCTTGAGAGGGATGTTTTTTTCCTCTTCGTAAAAATGATAATTATCATTCAGGAAAATGTATTATTTTATCACAATACGGCACCAAACACTGTCGCCTTATTTACAAACTAATATAAACAACGCTCATGCCCAATTTCGTCTACATCTTCTTTCTACTTATTTTTATAAGTTTTTTCATTTTTTTTTGCTTTGGGGGATAAATATTTTAAAAAAGACCAATTTCTTCAGTAGGCCCTCAAGAAATATCTGCGATCATATTAATTATGGACTATTATCGTTCAAAGTCACGATACGATTCATAAAACTTATGTAAAAAGGATTTTATTTATTTTGTATTGTGTTCTGAACTTGATATATTTCCTTTTTTATATTTAAAAATGATGAAAAACGACGCTCTTATTTTGATTATTACAACTAATTCATCATTAACAGTCATAAGTAATATTATAGCTTATAATATAGAAAAATATCCAATCTCTAATTTAAAAAAAGATTTATTTAAAACATATCTATCTCCAATTTCAATTATTTATTTCTTAACTGCTTCTATTATTTATGGGAGTGTACTAGCAAAAATGCAACATTATCATAATATTGTTTACAATTTCAATGTCAATTGCATGAGGTAATTTCCCATTATAAATAATAATAACAAATATCATAACATAACCTTGTACTTTACACAAATTCTAATAAAAAATTAAAAATAATAAATTGTATTTGAAATATTAAAATTACTAACTCATTGTCAATAAATATCTTCATTGTTTCGATTAGTATATCATTCCCAAGGAATGAGTCCACTCTACTCCCGTATGAGGTCTGGTAGTTTTATTTGGATGAGTTTTCATCCTTTTATTCCTCATAGAAGTCAACTTGTTCCTGTCTTAATGATTGAAAGAATGATCTGGCAACTATAAATTTAGAGCACATTTAAATATCATTTATGTCTTTCTTAGAATGCTTGAATTTTCTAAATGTGTGTTTTATATATATATTTATAGTAATTTTATGGTAATAACTTATGACTTGACATTTACCAAATCAACATATCTATTTTATCATTTGTTAAAAGATGTAACGTCTGACATTTCGTAAATTCTTTTTAGTAACTAAATTTTGAGTTAATAGGTAAGATCTATAATATTAATTATTTATAAAAATCTAAAGAAGAGTTTTGATTTTCATCATGTTTCAGCAAAAAGAAAAAGGAAATTCATTATCAAGTTTAGAACAAGATACAGATTCAATAAAACACTTTTGTAGTCATAACAAACACTTTGCATAAGTTTTATTAATTGAAAATTTAACTTGGTGATTATTCTAGGGGTAAAAAATGACTTTGAACGACAATAGTCTCAAATGTCTATAATCCCATATATTTCAGAATTTAGACCACTTGGAGAAAAACGGAGATCAGTTTTGGATTTTGCACTTAAACATAAATACAATTATTATCTTTAATTCATTTGAAAAAATTTCCCCTTCTAATTATTACTTGTGTAATAATAATAGAATAGAGGAAGTATGTGTGTGTAAACCCGTCAATGAGCCCACCTTTTAATATGTTTAGTATCACGATAAATTAAAGAAAAAAAAAAAATTAACTTTTTAGAGAAAAACTTATTTTTCCTTAATTTAATGAATTCAATTTCGTTGAAATTAGTATTAGTATTTCAGTATAAAATTTAATTCTCATTAAATTTTATACTGTGAATTTTTTTTTGAACGATAAAAAAAAATTACTAAAGTATATAATTCTTGTTGTAGCAAATTAATTTATTATAAATTACTTGAAATTTGGAAAATTCGTCAGCTTTAAGTTCTTCACGAGCCATAATTAAACGTACCACATGCTGAGGTAGTAACGCAAACGATCCCAAATTGAGAACTTCATTTCCATTTTCATCAACAAACTCTAATACTTTTTGTACTAGACATTTTGTGCATTTATATTGAATATATCTCTCTGCTGTTGCTAGTAATGCACATACAGTATCCACATTAACACAACACTGAATAAAACCAGAACACGCTCTCTTCAGTTCTTCTAAGCCGTAATAGTCAGCTGCGTTCATTAAACCTGATATAATTTCATTACAAACATGTATTTTCCAATGAGATAAAGTTAATATACCCAATAGAGTTCTAGGCTGTAGAGTAACACATCCTGTATGAATATACTCAATCAACTGTCGAAATACGTCGGGTTCAAATTCTTCGATAATCAAAGTTTGATGTAGATTTTGAGAACTCTAATGGTTATAATCGATTTATTTTATAAGAACAACATATTGTATTTTCAGCAGTACTCACTATTTGGGATTGCATGTTCAAAAATGGCTCAGAGCTTCTTTTAATCAATGCCTTAAGTTTACTCTTCTCTTGTCTTGAAATTTCTTTTTTTTTTGTGTAATAGTTACCACAGCTATGAGTATTCTTCCAAAGCAGTTTATTAAACACTCTAAATTAGACATTACAAATATTGGAAAAATTAGCAAAAATGAATTACCTGCTCCTTGCTGCTAATACTGCTTTAACTGCACAAACTGGTTCCCGTGTATCCCCAACTAGAAATGTAACGTCACATAACTCAGGCATAGATGCTAAAAATCTTAAGTCTTCTGCTAAGCCTGACTTATTTTCAAAAATATTACTGTCATCAAATTCATCAATGGAAATATTTCGGGCTATTTCAAGAGACTTTTTATCTCTATATTCTTCAAGATTAGAGAAAGAGGAATTATAATTTATTTCATCATTCTCGTCATCACCATTTTTCATAGTAACAGTACCTTCATATTGTACTTCGACACAAGGATCTATGGACATAGTCGTAAATAGAAATTATTTTCACTTAATCGACAAATAGACTATAACTCGTTTAAGAAATGTATTTAGATTTATAGATGAAGAAGACTGGGGAAAGTTATTTAATAATTTTTATTAGAAAGCTGTTTTTCTTTTTTCTTTATATTATCAATGTTTTTAAAAGAAAGTTAAGGAAATCAGGATATATATGTATACATTATGGTTGTAGGTAATTTGACGCTACCATTTTCACCTTTTTACTATTTATTTTTTACTTTTCTTCAATTTTGACAAGCTAGTCCTCCATCGAAATCAATTCATCCACCTCCTTTGTATACTGTTCTGACGTTTCATCCAGAAATGTAAATACTTCCTCTTTTTTTTTTCATTATAAATATTAACTGTTTTTTTTTTAATAGCTTCTAATTTCCTACTGACTTTAAACGGACATGAGTTATCTTATCGAAGTAATTTTCTTACATTTTCAGATTGTGTATTGAAGGATCTTCTCCGGGCACCTCGGGATCTCTTCACAGTGACTAACTTGGTGGTCTTCTCTTCGTCTGGCATCCTCTCGCGTATCTCAGGGTCTGTGGTGTGTATCGATTTCTTCGGTACCTATGGGGTCACGGTGCAAGCTCTTTTCTTCTTAAACAACCGAATGCGCCATATAATTATATTCAATAATTGTATGAATTGTATTACACAAAGGAGGCTTCGGGTTGATACTCCACGCTAGATATCCTAAAGAACACGTCCAGGGAAGGTAATGCGAAATCTATTCTTAATGACTTCTTTCCTGATCTCCAGGATATCCTATAATTTGGCCTCCTCACTTTAAAAATGTCATTATATTTAGCCTTGGAATCATTTTTTGAACAACTTTTAGGTTAGGGCTTTAGTTTCTATTTTTTGCGAATTTACATTTAGATCTTTTATTAGTAATACACGAGAATATTACGAGTTTTTTATATTAAGGTAGTTTGCATTAAATGAATTAAATAAAACGCCCCCTTGAGAGATAGTAATGATACGCCAATTGCTGACAGACGTGAATTATTTTCGATACACCCAGTTTTCTTAGACATTAATGAAAGCACACCCCTTCTTGAGCCGTCTCGCGTGAAGTATTTGAATTTATTTTTGGGTGGGCACCATGCACACTTCTTTGCAAGAAGACCTGATATCCTGCAGCTATATTATAATTTAGGAAAAGTAACTTCTTAATGAGAGTTTGTCTAACTTTTCTGTCTCTTCCTCATGATGGTGGAATACGATAATTCAATTTATACCGAACCTGATTTTTTTTTTTTTTTTTCATTTTGAGAAATATTATTAAAGACTACGAAATTTCTACAATAACAGCCTGTGACATAAATTCTACTCCATACTAGTCCAATTACAACTTTATCAGAGACTTGTATCCATTATCTATAATAGGGGATCCAAATCCTTATCCTGAATTCTTTAAAATTTGAGTAGAGTTTCCTTGTCATCGGGCGACAGCCCTGAGTTTGGAGTTTACCTCTTAAAATTAGATCCTGACCTGCTTCACGTAGGAATAATGCAATCACTTATTTTGACGTGTTTTTTTTTTTTTTGGGGGGTTGGCAATTTCTCGGCCTCATCTTTAATCCTATTAGACGGCAAAATTTCCACTTCAGCATCTGTACGAGTGATATAATTTGAAATGGAGCATTCAGAAGTATAATTTTCCTTCAATTGCGTATAACTACCGTCTTTATTTGATACATTTGCCTAAGACTCTAAACACTATATTGGAGACATCTTTTTCTGTTGTATTAATATTATCCTCTTCAGTAACCTTAAAGAACATACACTTTGCTTCTACACCTTTTCCTCTACAGCAGTACAATTTTCTGACTTATTTAATACACAGTTCTTGCTAGTATGTATTAATGAAGGGTAGTGTTTATATTTTCGACTATCTGTATGAAATGTAGCCACTTGACAAACTCTTGGTCCATTCTCTCGCAAAATGGGATGATTTATAGCATTTTGGAAATGTTATTTCTTGTCCTGCATACGTTACTCAAGTTTTGAACCCCTTAATAGGAAGAAAACTAGATATTTCGGATATCAAAGTCATAATCATATAATTTATATGACATGATTAATTTAAGTCTTCCATCATGGAAAACATTACTCTTTTGCAGGGACTGCTACCTCTCCAAACTTCATGATAATGTCTACAATACCATTAGAGGAAACATCTTCATGAAGTGAGTGTGTATATACCCCCTTTTCTAAAATAATAGGAATTCCATCACTGTATCCTTGCTGGGCCTTAAGATCTCTCACATTCCTCTTAATCCATTCAAGTTTCCTTCTGCTCTTCTTATAGTAAAGTCATCTTCTACATGAGCTAACACTCCTCCAATATTGATAGTATCCTTAAGCTCTACAATTATCATATTGTTATATCTCGGACAAATGTGAATTCCCTGACAATTTCTTTGATCAAGCTTTCAAATATAGTGTTTTCAACATCCTCATCAGCAATCATATCAGGAAATTGACCATCGTGTAAAGATTTCACATCTATAATAAACCTATTTCTATTACCTTTCGCATCCAAGCGCTTTTTTTTAAAACTTGTAAATAATTAGAATTGGACGTTGTATTCCCATTAGAAGAAACCCCCATCCTAAAAAGGTAAATATAAGATTATCTTACTAGGAGTCACCCAACTTCCAAGGATGGATATCAATCACTGTGATAAACCCCCCAATGGTGGCCTTAAACTAAGTAGTTCGACACTTCCTCAGAAATAGTGACACACTACGAAAAGACAAATTCAAACACCGATGAGAAAACAATTTAAATCACAGATGAACGCAATACGCGTGTTCCCTCTTCAAAAAATAGTTTTTCTTTGTAAGAGTAAATTGGTAATTATTAATTTTATACTTTTTAGGATTTTGCGTCTATTATTATTCAATGAAGCATTACAATATTGCTTACGAAAAATTTAATTATGATGTGTATATTTATGATATGTAATTAATTGCAGTGATTAAGTTCTTGCACTAAGGAATAATTCTTCACTTCTTCACCTATTGAACTACTTCTTTATTATACTATATACAAGATAATATATACGAAATGACTTAGCATAAAATGTAACGCAACTTAATATATACATAAATAAACACGGAACTCCTAAATTTAAACATACTTAAATAATTTGCATTTATTTATTATTTTACAATACTATTTCAATCTTTACGGGTATAAGGAGCTTTATAAATACACAATACTTTGCTATTTGATTTCTTATATTAAGTTTTTTTACTTACAGTTATGTAATCAAAATTATTTTCATAAAGTTTTGTTTAATTGTTCAAGAAATTTAGATTGTTAGATATGTAATAAGAACTGACGATAAGTTGTACTTTTGAGATTTGAAAATGATATTGTTTAATATTTAGACATTATTATCATATATATCACTATTGTCGCTCTCAATCTTAGGTTTAAAAAGTTTTAGTCATTTTTAATCAAATATTTGAAGAACTGTTAGAATCTTTATCATCACTTTTCTAATAAAATTTATCTTCATTAATTATGCAATTCTACGCATATTGCTAACATCAAATTCGTTATCAACTAGATAAAAGAGAAGATAAGCATAAAATTGAACGGTTTTATCAGTTTAATGTTCGAATCAGTGTGATTTACTCATAAGTTTGAACCATATCGTTATAAAGCTATTACCACCATTACGCCATAGAAAAATAAATACCTTACTGATTACTACAGCTATGGAAATTTAATTATGATTCTTTGCTGGGACTTACATGAAGCTTTTTGTCGCTTTTTGTTACATCCATCCAGCAAGTTTTAAAAAAAAATATTTTTAATATTCCTTATGTATATTTTTGGATTGATTTAGGTAAATATAAATTGACATCCAGATTAATGATGATTAAAGATGGGCTGTTTGGTCAAATAAATTAATGTTTTGAGATTAGAAAAGGAAAACAGCTGGTAGATTTTCCTTTTTTCCTTCATTATTTATTAATATTTGTTGTGTACAACATTTCCCTTTAATAAAGACTATAGTTTGTCGCTTATCCTAGTAATGTTGAATATAATTAATTTTATTAGTAAAATGCCTTATAAAGTTCCCCCTCTGCCTGGATTGTATTTAATTGGATCTCCATCTATTTACTTTCCATCGCACTCATATTTTTCCATTTGGATATCCCAGCAACACTACTTTTGATCCTCTCTTCATGTTCTGCTCAAGGGATCACGTCTCGGTGTTCCTCACTCAATGGATATCATCTTTTTCAATGGAAGGCTTGTTCATTTGCAGATGCCCCTTCCTTTTCAAAGTCTGTGGTAGTGACTTCTGACCTCGTGAATCATTGCTTCTATTTTCAAAAATACATAAATTCCTCCAAATCTTCTACGGAATAATCGTATACTGTACGAACTGATGAGTCCCATAAAAAGAGACAGAATAATCAACTGAAAGCCCAAGTGAGGAACAGAAAAACTTTTCATCGTCTATCCATTGCTCCTTCATTGAAATTCTGAAGTTCTTAAGTCAACTCTGCTTCGTCTCTTACTCTAAGAAAAATATTTCATTTATGAGAGTTCTTCAGTTTCCTTCATGTATATAACACAAAAATAACTTATCTCAATCACAATTCCATTTATAAGGTGGAGTTTGTGATGTATGATCTATATGGTTCCATATAGAGTTCTGTATATTCTGGAGTTTCTTTAAGTTTTTTGACAATACAGACAAAACTATCGAAAAAAAGAATAGCACATTATCTTTAAGTGTCTAAAATTATCTTCTAGTGGTTCTAGAGGTACACAGGTAATAAGGAAATCAAGGGTGCAGGTTATATAAGTTAGTTTTGTCTCTATTGCCAGTTTATATTCTATTCTGCTTATAAGTATATTTATTTCTTTATAAAAATGTCTCATTTCAATTTTTTATATGTATAGTGTCACTAATAATTTGTTAAATCTATTTTTTTATTTTATATTAATAACTTCTACATCGGATTATTTGTCCTTTTACATTTTCTGATTCCCTGCTTATGACTTTTAGTCATAATTAATATAATTGTTTTTTTAGTTTATCCATACTTATTTAACTTATTATTCTAAGCATACTTTATAATACTTTTTATTTTATTCCTAAGTGTTAGTCATTAGTTTTAAATTACTTACTGTATAACATACCATATCAGCGACTTAAAGGGAAGGCATTTAGGAGATCTCGTTGTTAATAGATCTATAATATATTAATATGAAAGTTATTTTTATAAGTTTCACGAAGTAAATCCAGTATTCTTGAATTTGAAAATTTCGACTACTTCTTATGTCAACTGTTCTTGTGTAATTTTAAATATAGAAGATTCTCATTTCTATAGTCGAATCACGTGATATTCTATCCTCCATAACCGTAACTTTAATCAACAGTACCTTATGTCTTGCTCCCGCTTTTTACACGCATTTGCTCGATACCCATCCCTAATTATGATTAAAGGTGTACAATGTACATAGATATGTAGTCAAAAACCCCTTTCCATAGTATAATACAATCAATTTTGACTTATTTAGCCTATACTTTTATTTTAAAAGATGGAATTGTTCAATATTAGCCATTTGGTAAAAATAACAATTTTGGGTATGATTCAAAATGATTGGTTCCAGATTATTTATATTCAATTTTCTATGTCCAGTAGATGGGTAATAATATTAAAAAAGTTGTCATTTCATTATAGTTTAAACTTCGTATGACGTAACTTCACATTACTTCATCAAAGAAATCATATAATACATTTCTGAACTTATTTTTGTTAGATCAAAATCTTCAAATCCTAAGACATATGTCCTCTGTCGATGAAATCATTTGGTTAGTTTGAAAAAAGCAATTACTTTACTATTCTATTTGAATCAATTAAAAGATAATAGGGTGGGAAATGTTTAAGATATCTCAATGATTTATATTTTCAAATCAAGATAAAGTTCCTCTAATTGACCTATTTTATTGGTTGTATCAAACATTTGTGGATGTTGCGAATCCTAGGAAAAATTATATTGAATAGGTTTCTCATAATACATGTCACAATTTGATCAATTAGGAGAAAATCTAGTCCCTCAATTGACTATGCACGCAAAACTTATTGGGTTCCGCGTATATCTTAAGTAAAAGATAAAGGTACATATTCATGGCACAAGGGTAAACCATCACACTAAATTCTGTTAAAATTAATAAAAATTAATTTCTAATTTTTATTTAAAAACAGGAATAAAATATTGGTGCTACAATGGTCAAAATGTTTTTGTCTGCTATTGTGTTGACTCATGGTGGTCGTCAGGAACGCGATATATATATTTTTTGGAGCCTATGTCTAAGCCAAAAAATAATTTAAGTATAACTATTAACTACTTCAAAAATATGGTCGTTTAAAATTTAAATTGAAAAGAAGTGAGGGGTAATATCCTCTATGGGCCTGGCAGTGGGGTGGGCCCTGTACTTTAAATTATATCTCAAAACATCGATAATATAAATACTTGATAAAAATGTCGGGAAAAAAAACACAAACATATAGTAAAATTTGATTAAATGAGTATTTATAAGGAAAATTAATTTTCGGGTAGGGGAAGGGGGGCTTGTCCAGAAATTAAAATTATTTTTTCTTAAGTACTAAAAATTGTGAGTATGCACTTCAGTGAAAGCGCCTTTAATCTGCTTCATGAAATTCATGAAAAAACTTCCAAATTTCCAAGGTTAAAAGAAATACTATAGAAATAGTATTTATATTAACTTTGCATATTTCTATACTTTAGGTCTATTAAGATTGAGATCTCTGAAATTTATTCCCTTATTGTCACTAATATGGAAGGTTGATAATTTTGGTAAGGATACAAAAGCGTGCGAGGAAAAGGGAAGAAATACTTATGGTATAATTGATTAAAAAATAAAAATCTTCCGCCATCAAGGACGTTATCAATTCCCGCCTTTATTATTCAATATAATATTAGATGCTGATAGTCGATGGAGAACTGAATAAAATAACTAAAATAACAACACCTTCTGTCTGGATTTCTGGAAATGGAGGCCCAGGAATTTGGAAAATACTTACCGGACGAGAAACAAATGGCTTGTCGGATTTGTTGATGTAAATGTGCCTTTAGTCACCTGTCTAGAATTAAAAGCCACTCATTATCCTCATCTCATATCGAGAGCATGGATATTCATCTAAAAAATCAAGTTCATGATGAATACATCAAGTCAGACTTTAACTTTGATCTCACAAAGATGATTATTGCATCCAATATCCCCTTATCCATTGTTAATCATTCTACGTTCAAAAAATTTATGGAGAAATACACGGGTAAATCCGTCCTTCCCAAGGAACCATCATTAAGTTAATGGAGATGTTAGTAATGATGGCATCTCCAAAATCAAAGAAAAAGTCGAAGGGAAGGATATTTTTTTATCTAACAGTAAGTTTTCATTTTTTTCAAATCTAATTCTAAAATATGATTCTAAAATTTAAAAAAACACTACTAAAATAGACTAACTATCACAAAAAAATTTAATTACAAATTTTCATAGATGTTATACACAGAAAATCAAACAAATTAATAATGAAAAATTATACCATATAAAAAATATTAAATATTACAATGTATTTAACAATTATTAGCAACAAATGTAAATTTTATATATTCAAAAAATAATGATAATTTTTTATTCACAAACAACTATACAAATTATAATTAGAAATAGAATACCACTTTTTCCAATCCTCTTAAGTCATTGGTAAAGTAAATTAATGTGTTCAACATTTAAAACGACTAATACTTATCTTAAATAAATTGCACATCAACATGATCGAATCCATGGAGCACACTGGAGTCTTTACGAAAAGAAACTAATGCTAGACAAACACATTGTACACCATTTGAAGCTGAGCCCTTTTGAGACCATTCAGACGGTTGCTCTTGACCGTATTTCTGTACTTTCTAACAACTTATCTCGGAGATTATGAACATTTAGCAACATGCTAATCCTAAATTTGGAAAAGCAGTTGTTTTATTAATGTTATGAATATTTCCATACATAAATATAGCATGGGAACACGAAATTTTTACCAATAAAATGAACACAAGAATATGATTTATATTTGGGCGCAAAATCCAAAACTGATCTCAGTTTTTATTTAGCACGTCAGGTTTCAGAAATATCTGAGATCATAGTAATTCGGGTGTATTATTCTTTTTATGATTCATTTTTCATAATTAATACATTCACCAAATTGAAATACGATGAATAAAACGGATGTAAAATGTGTTTTTTTTCTATATCTTGTTCTAAACTCGACACATTTCCATTTTTAGGCTGAAAAAGGATTAAAAAAACTATACTCATGGTTAGATACGTATAACTTACTAATCATGCAGAGTGAAAAGGAATATCATACCTTATATTATAGAAAAATACTCCATGTTTTATTTTTACAAATACCTATTTCAAAAATTTGCATATCCAAGGATTTTGGTTCGATTTTGTATTTTTTGAGTTATCCTATTTTTTATGGGGGTGTGCAAGAAAATATACAACATTATCTTAATAATGTTTACCATTTCAATGTAGCAATGATAACGTCATACCCCGTAATAAATAATAATATTTAATACCACAACGGGACAATGTCACTATTAAAATATAATACCGTGCTTCCTACAAATTCGTTGAAATTCTTTACTCATCGTGAATGGCTCTCTTCATGGTGATAATCTTAGAATCTTCTTGCTAATGAAGGAGTCGACTCTGCTCTCTTATGTTAGGTAGTTTTTCCTCTGATGAACTTTCATCCCATCGTTGCCCGTGGAATACGGAGTTCCAAATAAAAGTATCTCTTGAGATAAAGGATCAAGATAGAAGTATCTTCCTTTGATTCCTTCTATCTGTTTTGATGCTTACTATTGGCGAACATATCTGAAGAGTTTATGCATTTTCTTTAAATCGAAAACTCTGGCTCTGATTTTTGCGGTTGTAAGTTAGGTTATGTTATATCTTGTTTTACGAATAAACATAAAAGTCATGTTGTGTATCCAAATATTTGTTCATACGTATGGTGTGATAGTGTGGTAACCCTATCATCCGAATAGCAAGAAGAAGAAGGAAAATCTCAAGCGATAAAATGACATTTAAATATATGTAATTAATTTATGGGTACTTCGTGATATTATACTAATTTAGAATATGATACGAAGTACAATATTATATCTTTAAAATAATAAATTATTTTAAGATTATATCATTGTGAATAATGTTTATATTTAAATTTGTATTCAAATAATATTCAAATGTAGTATATATTTTTATTGGTATTTTTTTTATATTATTGTTATTATAATATCAACCCCATGAATTAATGAAATTTTTGGGTGGGAAATAAGTAATAACGTATATTTGTGTAATTTTGAACAAAAGCTTTTAAAAGATCTACTCTACCATTTTTATAAAGTATTATCAAAATATTGCTCCAATGTAGCTAAAGAAAGTGTTTTAAAATTTGTAGTACATACAGGCGAGAATGAGCCGGTCAAAGCTAAAGTAAGACCCATGAATCCAACAGTAAAGGAGTGTTTCAAAGAACAGTTAGATCAGTGAATTGATGAGAGAATTGTGGAACCAGGTCTAATTGAATGGAGAATCTGCATTAGTTCCTGTTAAAAAGAAAGATGGAACATGGAGATATGCGACAGATTATAGATTGCTCAATAGTGTAACGAAATCAGATATTTATTCAGTTGTACACTCTATGGAATTGTTAACTTACCTACAACTAGGGAAATAAAAGTACTTCGTTTCAGTGGACATGGCTGGAGCATATTTTGCTGTGCCTATTAAAGAAGAAGATCAGAGTAAGTTAACCACTGTGTCCTCTTATGGAACATATAAATTTCTTAGGATGCCTCTTGGTCCTAAAAATACGTGTGGTACATACGCACAGTTAATGGTGTGATATTAGACATGTATCGAGCTAGTTTATCAAAGATTTATTATCTTCACATAAATATAAAATATTCTGTGATGTACATATGTATTATTATAGAATAAAGTTAGTTGTATAATGAGAGCTCTTGGGGGTAAATTACTTTTAGGTGATCGGAACATAACAGTTAATGCGTCAAGTTTATGGTTCACAAGTTGATCGTAAAGGAATTCTCGGATTCTTCGATGATAATCTTATCCTCGGACGAACGTTCATAGAAAATCTTTTGTAGGTTTGCTGAATTCTTACTCGAACTGAGAAGGCCAATCTCAGAGTTAAGGCTACAAAAACATATGCCTATAGTACAAAGTAAAAGTGTTCAACAACCTCAAGGTAATCAAATGCAAGACCAATCAAAAACTATAGTTATTCATAATGATGTCCCTGTAATACAAGAAAGAACGAAGAATACAAGCAAAGATAATGATATTATCTGGGAAAGTGCAAAGCCTGAATCAACAACGCCATTCCCAGAGATAGAATACAGGATCTGCAACTACGATTTGAGTGAAAAATAGCAGATGCAGAAGAAAATTTGGAAGAGATGGAGGAACAAAATGCAAATACACGTAAGACAAGCTTGATGGACGAAGCCTTTGACGAGTTGGCAACTATATTAGCTAAAACTCAACCGAAATCTTTTAAGAGCAAGCTATCAAGTACAATGCAATCTGCCTCCAAAGAGTCAAGAGTTTAAGCAGAGAAAAAAAGATTAATTACGCCCACAATTCCTGAAGCTAAATGACATGCAAATGAGAAGAGCACATAAACTAAAGAATCAACTTCAATAGAAGAAAACTAGGCGCGTGAAAAAGTAAAGAATGTTTAATGTCTATACTTATTTTATAAATAAAACGAAAAGAAGAAATTATGTTTCATTCCAGAAGAATTCAAGAACAAGAATAGAATTAATAATTATTATTCGTACCGTCTTATTAACTGCTCATGGGTACAATTACTAAGTAGAACTTCAAGAAAAGATGTATAATAAGAATAATTCAAATTCAGGTTTTAAGTTCCTTTTAATTTTATGTTTTAAATGTTATGTAACTATTGAAAAATCAATTTCATGTTTTAAGTTACCAAGTCTGATTTATTTGTATTGAAATATTTGTGAATTTCCCCATGTTTGATAATTAGTATTTAATCTTTCCTCTAATCTCATTATATATACTTAAGCTACATTCTCAAAGATGTATTTTGGAAAATTATAAATACTTATTATAAAAATATAATACAGGGAAACAATATAGAGGTTTATAGTGAAAGGTTAGGGAGAATAAGATCTTAAATAGTATAAAAACTAGTCTGCATTTTTTAGTAAGTGCTACTATTTCTTTTGAGACCAGATTTTACTATGACCGATCAAGAAACTATTACTATTGCTGCAGTTGATCCTAAAGAGATGGTGGATATGAAAAATTCTATCCCGACATATAATGGAACTTATGACTTCCAGGCATGGAAGGCTAAGGTTACAATGTCTCTGGGTGGTTTGGAAATGAAGGACATGCAAAAAATTAAGTGGGTCATGAACTCGTTGAGAAGTCCATCGGAGCAGGTCACTAGATCCATAATTTTGGACGTGGCTTACACCTTTGACAATTCGGATGGAGAACCCTATGAAAAGATTACTACTTTTGCGAACCTGATGTCAAGATTAGATAAAGCAATAAGTGGCATCAATAATGGAGAAAAGGGGATGTTCGAGTTCAGGCAGAGGATCCAAATAAAAACGAACTAATAAGAACTACATATTTTGGTATCTTACGAGGACTCTGGGGAACTGCACTTGGTACTAAGGAGGATAGTAGCGAGTTGCAGCTCAAAAAACAGTTTCTACATGGATTGCTGGATTCTGATTTAGCCATGGACGGACATAAAAGCGTAATGATCACGCATCAACCATCTTTCCTTTTCTAATCTCAAAAATATAGTTTATCGAAACTAGCTATCCAACTTTACGTATACGTAATGCCGTATCTACAGGGAATTATAAGACGGCCGTTGAACTTTGTGTCTCCATTGAACTAAAAGTATATACATTACTAAAATTTTATTTTTCAACAACTGAAGGATGTTTATTATAATAATAATTTAAAATTTTGAGCTGAAATAAAAAAAATATATAATTTCATTTGAAGCTAGTCAATAGACAAAGAAGAATCCTAGCACTAGTTTCTACTCATTTGAAATACCCGTTCTAGGATATAGGTCTGTTTATTGGACTACTTGTAAATATATAATACGTGAATGATTAAGATTATTTACGTACTAATTGACAGAAGGATATGGATAATTTCTGTAATGACTCCTATTGCACCTGTGGTTTATTATGTCTTATGATATATGGAAATCAAATGGATGTAGTCTATAAAATATATAAAATAAAATTATTTAATTTAATTAGTTAAGTATTAACCCTTTTATGCAAGAATTATGAATAACTCAGTCTGTATTTTTACAAAGTTGTTATTATACAGCTTAGTTATGTAAAAAAGATTTTTTTAAAATCATTTTTAACTTGATATATCGGTGTCCCTTGAAAGAATCATCATTTCATCGAACAACTGAAATTTTACTGTATCAATTTCAGAGCTGAAAATGGCTTTGATTGAGTCTAAAAATGAGTTGATTAGGGTAAATCTATCGTTATTTTTGTGGTCCATGGAGCAATTATCTGTAAAGTATATGTATGACATAATTATTTGAAATCGGTTCACCGTCATTCCATCGGCTATTAGATAAAAAAAAAACCATCTCAGATTAACAACATATCCTTAATCTTGGATATTTAACATAGGACATTAGCATATTTATTCCAAGAAATCTTTTGAATTCCTTTGAAAGCAATTCCAAGTTGTCTTTTCCCTTCGGAGCAGCATAAAGGTTTGTATTTTATACTAGGTCATCAATCCTATTATCTGTAAAAAGATGCATCAAAAAGTATATTGGATCTTCTCTCTTTATATTCATTCTGTTCTCCCCTAACAAAGGAGGGAGGTCTCTCTAAAATTAGTTTTCCTTGGTTTTCCATATTTTTTCTTAACCTTTGATTTTTTTTTTTCAACTTTGACACAAGACTTCAAACTCCGTTCAAACTATGGGCCACAACTAATATGGCTGAATTAGTTAGCAGAGTAAAATTTTAGAAGACTTTATTTAGCCTCCTAGATCAATTGACATTAGATTATAATATTGTGCAGCTTACTATTAAACAGTTCACCTCATAAATTTGAAAGAAAAACTTGGCAATGATGAACTAATAGTTTTAGTATTGTAATATAAGTAATTTGTGTTTTAAGTATGATGTTATTTAGGGCAGAATTCTTCATATAGCTCCCTCATATTGCACAGAATTACTATTTTTCACTCATTTATAAATGAGGAACTAACTGAAAGAAGGACAACTTGTAAGTTTTTGAATGTGCATTATTTCTGATGACCTAAGAAAAGACATAAATATGCAGTGATGAGTTAGAATATTAATTTTACAAATTATTTTCCCCTTGAAACCCCTGAAGTATGTAAATTACTTTTCTCATTGAGGTAAAGGTAATTATAACAATTGTGAACATCTTTTACCCTTTTCCACCATTTTATTTTGAGGACTTTGGAGTTACATGTAAATCACCTTGTTATAGAATCCGTGGTATTATGAAAAGGTAGCTACAATAAGAGCTTGTCTGTAGCGACCATTCGACATTAAAATGACTAAATATTACTTTATATAAAACAAAAAATAAATACCATAAAATTCTAAGAATGATTCTACTAGCATGTTGGTATTTATCTTTGTACACTTTTTTTGAAATGAGATTATAAGGTTTAGAGAAGAAAAAAGAAAAAACGAGAAAGGATTATTGACCCTAACATGGCAGTTGACCCGGGCAACAAAGAAATGAATATGGAACGACATCTTCTATTGGTGTGCGCTTTTTTTACTAGAGTACAAATTGATTTATCATATTAATAAAGTAAATGTAGTAAATTAAAACTTCAACAGGTAATAAGTCATAACTTAGTCCTTTAAAACTACTAAAAATTTATTTATTTTTTTGAAAACTTAACAGATCATTTTAATTGAACTTAATTTTATAATGAAACAAATATAATATAAAAAAACTGAGACCCATGTTGAAAAATAAAAAAATCAGGATGTGTTCCTCTTTTTCTCGATAATTTGGATTATGATTTTAATTCCGATTATTTAAAATATTAAAGAATTGGAATTAAAATCAGAATCCAAATTATCGAGAAAATATACACATGACATTGAAGAAAAATAGGAGCTAATTAACTATTCAATCTAATTTCAGCTTTGAATTTTTTTTAGTATTAGCAGAACTTTTGTAATCACTTTTTCTTTTTTTATTCACATGAAGGTGGCTGTTTGCTTAAGGAAAAAAGTTTTTGCTAACACATTAAACATTTGATGCAACTTAATTAAAGAAAGTACTGCTGAGAAGATGATTATTATTGCATGAAAATTTTTCAAACCATGCTGTAGTTTGATTAGGAGTCAAAAATCTTCATGTACCTTTTACAAAAAAACTTCTTGGAGTAGCCATAGATAAAATAACATTTTGCCTTTCTTTATTTGAAAAAATATGATCTCTATTAATATCATTAAGAAAGGAGTCTAATTCTTGATATTTTCACCATTCCTCCATTGAGAAAGTAATATATCTCCATCCGAATATATGAACTTGGTGCAGCACACCCGATTTAACTTTTTTTAAATAGAATGGCTAACATTGCCACATACAAAATAAATGAGCGGCTCCACAGCTTTAAGTGAATCTAATTCCATTGCAGAATCGGAAGATATAAGGCTGATAAATGTAGAAACATCTTCTTCACTTGTTTAATTATACTCTTTTGTGTCGACTAAAATTGATGCAAGTGATATGCATCTTAAAAGTAGTCTAATACAATTTTTTTTACCCTATAAAAACTGTAGACAACCGATATAGTAATTTCAACCAGCAAGTTGTTTATACCACCCAAAACGCATTTCTATTGGGACCGAATTAATTTTACGAAGAAAAATAAACTTTACTTTATTTTTATCCAGTAAATATATAGTTAAATGGGCTAGTTCTAGGGCTGTTTAATAGGTGGCATGGCATGTCTCGGAAGATAAACCACCTCCATATTTCTGGGAAAGGGTCTCCCATTTTTTCATCCATTCTGCAAACTTAATCAAGAAATCAATTTGTTCCCGCTCATTTACAAAAATTGGTTTTAATGAATCTTCTCTCTTTTGGACGTACATAGTATTAGAGTTCATATTTATGCAATTCGAAAAGCGCTTAAGAATATCCACAACTTGTGTTGTTTGTTTGAAACTTCTGAATTGATCATCTTTTGACAAATAATGGTCAAGAGCATTCAGAGTGGACTCCTGAAAAAGCTTTAGACAAAGATCGACATTACACTTTTCAATTGGTTGGGGAGAAATTACTTTATTATTAAGCTTGTGAGCTAATTTCCATCCCTGGCCTAACTCCATGTTGTAGATTTGGCTCACATACCCCAATTCTGCTTCAAGAATAAGATCCTCATTTTCAAAAGATGGACATGATAATTTTTGCCTGCTAGTAAAGTTGTTATAAATTTTTTTCAAGGTATGTACGGAATCGAATAACATAAATATTTTTCATTCGGAAGTGGAAAAATAATTCAGTATATATCTAGAAAAAAATCCATTTCCTAGTTCATCCAGATAGAATTTTATGTACGAGTTTTCTCAAGTTTTTTGGAATATCCGGAAATACTGTTGGAACAGCATCATATTTAAATTTATATTGTTTATGTGGACCATATATTTTTGGCTGAGTTGAATTTGTATCCGTTCTTCCATGAATAAATACTAATTTAGGAAAATGTTTGTTACAGATCTTTGAATATTGATTTAGCTCTTAGTTTTTTCTGTTGATGGAATTGACCCATACTTTAATAAGTTCCTTTGAAAACTTATGAAGATAATATTTTTCTTCAACAATTTCTTCCTCATTATGATTTTGATGAGTCTTTTCTTAAGATAACCAGTCCTACAATATGGACAATAGCAAATGATTCTGTCTAAAATAAAAAACACAAAATATCAATTTATTAGATGAAATTGTTAATAAATTAATTAGATAATTCCTGCAAGGATATAATACATATATGTGATAGATATATCATATATTTTTTTATATAATTAAGGTCCCTAGAATGACACACTGTATGTATATTATACTAAAGATTTATAATTACCAAATAAAAGTAGATATATAACAATTTTTGAAAACAAAATACGTTAACAACTTTAACAACCAGTCTCTAAGTACACAAAAAAATAGAAAATTATTGGGAATGAATATATAAAAAATGAATTATTCATTTCTTTTTGCACTCTTGTAAAATAAAATAAAAAAGAGCGCGTTCCATATTCATTCGGGTGTTCCCTGGTTGAGCTTTTCCTCATTTACTTCTCTATACCCAAAGGTAAAAATCCAGTGTGGAATGGGCATGTTAAAAAAAAAACTGAAAATTTAATGGTAGCCCTAACAACTTAAAGAATGTCTTGGAGGAGAGAAAGAATAATGCTCATGACGTTTCATTAGATCACATACAATCAGCTGTGACAAGAGAGCAAGGGAAAAAGAATATAAACGATGACATTTACTAGTATTACTCCGATGTCTATCCACATTCTACTCTGAGTCAAAAAAGGACTTACAAATATATCTGGCAACAAGTCCTCAAGGTTACGCTCCGTCTTTTATGAGCACACACGAACGTTAAAACAGGTTTTGAATATAATTGAATCTATTTAGGAAAGAATGTTCACTACTCAGAAATGGAATAACAATGACAAATGCTAAGGAAAATAAAATTCATTCTTCATACTACCAATGACAGATTAACGAGCCAGCCGAAAAACTTACCGGATTTACATGTATGTCTATATCTTATAATCTCCTTCTTTTTTTGAATTAGTGTTGGATCAGTCCTAGGACTGATTGCCTTATCAGTATAGTTGATAATATTGTAGAGAAAAACGCGTGCGAGGAGAAGGGGGGGGGGGAGAACAACTTATGGTATCATTATTGTCTAAAATACTGATGCCTGATTAATTATGATTTTTGAGGGTATAACGCAAGTATTTATTAGCAAAATGTTTAATGAAGATATACTACGTATAATTGACTTAGATGTTTTTATCCGTTACAGTAGATTTGAAAAGGTCCATGAAATTGTAATTTATTATGAACCAAATTCTCAGAATAATAACTAATGAAACGACAAAGTAGAGTATTTCGAAATATATTTGAAGTTCCAAGTTTAAAAAGAAGCCTTAAATTAAATATAATCTACATACTAAAAAATAGAACAACATACATTTATTTAAATATACAAAATTAAACAATTATAATCATATAACTAATAATAACAATAAATTATAAATACAGAATATGTAAATAATAGATTGATCCAAATAATATTTTCCTCTTCTGACATGAATTCAGTTAAATATGTCACAACTTTAGGTTGCTAAACAAAAGCCAGACGTAGAGTTTAATAAAAAAGATAATCGCCCTTTTTTCCTAATGTGAAAGTTGCGATATACAATTGTGCAAATGATAGATATACCTCAACGGATGAAATCTAAATAATTATTAATAATAAAGTAAATGTCAAAATCATAAAATTACACAATAAATATATTAATAAAAAAAAATGTTGGAATTAAATCCATCCTAAAGATTTAGTGCAAAAGCTAATTATGCAGTAATGTCCGGTGATATTACTCCTTATTCAAAAATGATTTCCCCTCGTTATTTATGCTTGTGTAAAACCTACTATTGTCATGAAGGATACGTACAATTGCTAATTATAATGCTACACCCGATGTAACTAACGCCGTTGTTGTGACCATTTAAACAGTTTTTTTTTAGCCTTTTATTAGTTTTTTGAACACCATTTCTAGGGGCTTATCAACCATAGCTAATCCTTAAGTGATAAAAAAGTAATATTTATTTATTATGGAATATTGGAAAACCTAATGATCATACCCAAGTCTTTAAGTGAAGAAACTAATGTCAGACAAACTAGTTGCGAACAATCCAAAGCTACTACCCGTTGTTTGTGACCATTTAAGCACTTGTTTTTGCCATTTAATGAGTTGTGTGTCATAATTCTTGATCATTTTAGCTAAACTAGAATCATATTTTATGATTAGATTTATTAAAAAAATGAATACTTACTGTTAGATGGTAGAAAATTCAGAGATTAATTCATCTTGAGGTTCAAAGCGTGTTTGTGACAATCACTGCAGTCCCAATCCACGGGATGCCTAGTATTTTGTATTTCCTCAGATAAGTTTGGTGATCCATCGACTTTGGATCTTAGTATGAAGGAGAAAAGATTCAAATAATATTAAGAATACTAAGATTTGTGATAGGCATTTTACATCCAATAATTTTGAGTGGAATCTCCAGGCTGAGCTTCTTCACTTAAAGGCCAAGAAGAAATTAAAAAGTGATACAATCCCCTCACTCCATATTCTCTTTGCTTCTCCCAGTTCAGATAAACCCAAATCCTCCAATTCATAAGGAAATTTGCAAGAGGAAAGAGCATGTGAAACAGCTATTGGAAGCAGGTAAGGTGCAGGACTCTGGACTTGGAAAGAGTATATCTTTTATTTTAAATACAATATTTGAGGTATTGCTTAATATTAATGAAAATGAAAAACATTAATTTTAGTCAAACTTTTGTAATGACTATGTTTGTTTATTAGAAGAAAAAAAAAGGCCACTAAAACCCAACCCCTTCCCCGAAAATTACTTTTTCAAACATGAATGCGTTTTTTTAAATCGAATTTCAAATTAAAACAATAAGAAGAAACTCGTAAATGTCATTATCAAGAAAGATCATTAATACTTAAAGCAATAGTCTAATAATATTTTAAGTTAATAATGTATAGTTTTAAGGTCAGAGGTCACAGAAAAAGTAAACTTCTTTTAATATTTTATTTTAACGTATATAGTAGGGGGGTGACCTTTAATTCAATTTCCTGTTGTATTTTGATGAAAAAGTAATGTTTGTAAAGTTTCAAAGAGCGTTTTTTCTTCTATGGCCACTTGGAGTTTACTTTTTTTTTAAACAACATTCTCCATTTGTAAAGGGATTCAGAAGTTTCAATATAAAGTTATGTTGTTGAATTTCAAAAGTTTCATTTAAGTTCTTTTTCTCAACTGATACATAAGAATATAATCAATATTTTTCATTTTGAAAAAAATTGTAGCCCAACGAACCAATTCGGATATTCAAACGATCAAAAACACTATATTGATTTACAACACGAATAAAGCAGTATTAGGCCTAAATATTGCTGCAAGTGGCTGAAGTATTAGAAATTACTGCTATGTGGAGTGGCAAAATCAAATGTACAAAATGTAATTGGACAACAGATAATGAGGAAAATCTTTTTATGAAGTAAGGGAAGAAATATAAAATAATTAAATATTACTGATTATTATTTAACTTCCGTGCAAATACTAGAACGAATATTTTTAATATTCGTAATGTATATTTTTGGATTGATGTAGGTATATATATTGTATTTTTGGGTTTTATGAACACTTTGACTCCATTGATCAGGCATTGATATTTCATAATCTTAATGTTTCGAATTCACATGGATTTTTCATCAGATTTTGTGCCAAAGTTAATTTAAACTTATCAATTGGAATGTGGTTAGTATTTTAGTCTGTTAAAATGTACATACAATAATAATCATGTGTGTTTCAATTTTTTAGGTACAGGAACAAGGAACTTTCATTTCAACTACTGAAAAACATTATTCACAATAATCATATTAATGAGTGTGATATTTTATTGAACATACTGGACTATTTCAATTCCCTGTCTACTTCCGATTTTGTTTCTGAAAATATTTAAAAGAACTGGTGTTACCTCATCATCAATTTTCTGATGTCCTTCTCTTCTTAAATTATGAAATTGTATGTGTAGTATGGAAATCACTATTTCTTATTAATTTTCAATAATATTGTAATATTCAAACAAAGGATGAAATAAATTTAAATCAAATAATTTGATATTAGTAACAGCCAATGGATTCTATAATAAATAATTACATCTAAACTCCTAACTAAATAAAAACAATTATAAGGTAATTACTAAATAAAAAAATTGAAATGTATTTCAGAATACAAAAATATATTTAAAAGGACCATATGGATATCATCATGTATATATTAAAAACCCTGTGCATCAAAATAAAGATCTTGGAACGCCCGTAGACTGAAACCCACAATTATTTAACATGTTAAATACATGTTATTTAAGCCGTAGAACACTAATATTACCAGTCTATCTAATTACATAATTAATATTTAAGGGAATTAAAACAAGTTAATAGATGCTTCATATACAAACTAATTTATTATTATTTTCTTACTCTGAATAATTATATATTAGTGAAGCATGGTATCTAGAATTTGTAAATAAAGCAGATTCATTTTGTTATGTCTGTAGCGAAATTATTAGAAAAAAAAGGCTCGTGTGTAATTTTTTTTGTCGGAATATTATTATAGTCTATATTCACACAACCTAACCAGGTTATTATATTTAAATTTTTTCATACATTTTATAAACTTAATTGACCATAAATCGATCAAAATTGACCTTTTTTAAAGACAATTTTTTTTTAAACTAAAATATAAGTTATATTCTATAAGGTCCACTATGATATAAAGCATTTGAAGAAAATACAAAAAAGATATTAGCATCTAATTAAGGTCCTTCATTTTACACAATTTTTTTGGTGGTTATATACATTATTTATTATATGTAATGAAGATAACGTAATAAATAATTCGTTTTTAAATACTGAAATGTTTTTATCAATTTATTATTTACTTTGATTTTCATTTATATCGTTTTTTCATTTTGAAATATGGTACTGAATCTTAGTTGTACCCTAAAAACTTGATTTTAAAACAAGGTTTTAAAAGCCGAAGCATCATGAATTGAAAGTTTTAATGGTCATATTCGTGTTCTACGGCTTAAATAACATTAAAAAGTATGGCTTTCAGCCTGCGAGCTAAAATGCTGTTGCATTGTGATATTAACATAGAAAAAGAAAAATTGAATTGATAAGTATCAGTCCTGACTCCTGAATATCTAGTTCAAAAATGCTGGAAAATGTATAACAAAATATTAAAAATAGTGATTTCTTTCTATTGCATAAGAGATCAGAGGGCTCCCATAAACATACGAGTATTTAGATTTATATAAATTGTATGAAGATAAATTGTTTATAGATGTTGTCTTTATTTAAAGGAGCAAGAGAGTAAACATTGTAGAATAAAAATTATCTTGACTTTCATGAGAAGAAATGTTGCCCCTTTCCTCAACTACATGATCATGAATAATTTATTAATGAACTATATTCGTATTATTTTGAAAGATCTTGATCCAAATATCTCACTCCTCGAGCAACGCAATTGTCAATAGGAGATTATCTCTTAGTGGTTAGAATGAAGAGGTTAGGAACTACTTATCACTGATCCAAACTAACGTGTTGGAAAAGTGGAAGAAGCTCTTGCTCTTCCAATTTGCTGAGACTGAAGTTTATTTCCTTAACGGCTTAAGAGGAGAAATGGAGGCAAGGTGAGATGATGATGGAATGTTATTGGATCGAGGGGAGATTGTGTTGTAAAGGTCAGAAACTGGCGTGGAAAATTATTCAGATCACTATTTGGCAGGACTATGGATGTAAACTCAGGATTTCGAAGATCAGTCCCTACTTAACATGAAAATAGTGAGAAAGGGAGTGATGTATTTTATTTTGTATAGCTTCAGTCGAATGACCAAGCAGATATTGCCTAAAAACCAAGAATTCTAACACATCAAATGAATAGTATTATATATTGATTGTTTCTATATCAATCTTCCTTGTTTGAAAGTGTTAAATAGTCTGGTGATGTGATAAAGGGATCAGAGAAGTGGATATGGCTACATGGTCAACTCCGTGGACTAAGTAGATTAACCATATCATTCAGTTTTTACATCACCATAATACAATTAGATATAAATATAAATAAATAAATAAAATCAAGCTAATGATTAATACATCAAGTCAGACTTTAACTTAGATCTCACAAAGATGTTAATTGCATTTATATACCCTTATCCATTGCTAATCATCTACTTTTAAAAAAATTATGGGGAAATATACGGGTAAACCTATCCTTTCCCGAGGAACCTTCATTAAATTAATGGAGGATGTTGGTAATGATGTCATTTATAGAAATACCCCATTGTAAATTGTGAAGTTGAGATAATTTTCAGCATGTTTTGAGTCATCCACAGCAAATAACGATCAAAGTTATTAGTAAAAAGTATAAAATATTTACTCATTTCGAAATGGAACTCTGAATTTTGTACCTTGTAATAGTAAGTATTCTTTTTTTTTATAAATCTAACAATAAAATATTATTCTATTTTTACTAAAAATATCAAGAATTATGATACACAACTCATTAAATGGTAAAAATATCTGCTTAACTAGTCACAACAACGGGGGTGGTAGCTTTGGATGGTTAGCAACTAGTTTGTCTGACACTAGTTTCTTCACTTAAAGACTTGGTTATGATCATTAGGGTTTCCAATATTACATATTCAATAAATATTACTTTTCTATCACTTAAGGATTAGATATGGTTCATAAGAAAGAAATAGTGTTCAGAAAACTCATAAAAGGCAAAAATAACTGCTTAAATGGTCACAACAATAGGGGTAGTTACATTGGGTGTAGCATTATAATTAGCAATTGTGCGTATCCTTCATGACAATAGTAGGTTTTACACAAGCATAAATAACGAGGGGAAATCATTTTTGAATAAGGAGTAATATCGCCGGACATTACTACATAATTAGCTTTTGCACTAAATCTTTACGATGGATTTAATTCCAACATTTTTTTTGTAATTTTATGATTTTGACATTTACTTTATTATTAATAATTATTTAGATCTCATCCGTTGAGGTATATCTATCATGTACACAATTATATATAGCAACTTACACATTAGGAAAAAAGGGCGATGATCTTTTTTATTAAACTCTACGTCTGGCTTTTGTTTAGCAACCTAAAGTTATGACATATTTAACTTGATTCCGGTGTCAGAACAAGAAAATATTACAATTGTTTAATTTTGTGTATTTAACATAAATGTATGATGGTTTATTTTTTAGTATGTAGATTATCTTTAATTTAAGCCTTCTTTTTTAAGCTTGGAACTTCAAATATATTTTGAAATACTCTATTTTGTCGTTTCATTAGTTATTATTCTGAGAATATGGTTCATAATGAATTACAATTTCATGGAGTGTGACGTTTTCAAATCTACTGTAACGGATAAAAAAACGTCTAAGCCAATTATACGTTGTATATCCTCATGAAACATTTTTGCTAATATAAACTTTCATTATACCCTCAGAAATTATAATAAAGCAGACAGCTGATAATCACATCAGTATTTTGAACAATGATACCATAAGTCTTTCTCCCACCCCCGTTCTCCTTGCCCGTTTTTTTGTCCACAGAATTATCAACTTTAGGTATATCATACTTAAACGCTAAATGATTTTTTTTCTTTCTAGTTCTTACTCTTCTAGGATTTTGTACTTGATGCAATGAGTTCTAAAAATGGATACTTGTGAACTTGTTTAATTTGTTTATAACTCGAGACTAGTTATACACGGATTCGTCAAAACATATTTTATCACCTTATTCTCAGAAAAAGTGCAACAAAGTCATGCTCTTTTATAGTGAATTCATCCTAAGTCTGCTAATATATATTTATTGAATCTTTTTTTTGTATAAAAATTAACTAATTCAAGAATGGCTGACGAAATCACGTGGATTTTATATATGCTGTGGCACGGGATATATTAAGAATGACATTTATTACTAAATTGCAATAAAACACAAATTGATTATATCATACAAATAGTCTTATTTTTTAATTAAAAATATATAAATTAATTTTTGGACATCATAAGCAATAATAAGTGTACAACCTCGTAATTTCTATTTTTATGGGATATGACACTGGCTCGATTAAATGGAAATGGGTACAGTGTCATTGGTGGACCTTACTCCACTTTTGTAATTGCACCGTCAAGTTTGGGTTACTATGAATTTCCTGTCGATTCTTTAAAGGAATCTGTCAAAGTACAAATGCTTTGATCTTCTTTGCTTTGTACAAACTCTATAATACAAATTTGGTATTAATCTTGGGAAACGGATAACAAATTACTAATTCAATAATATCTATAGTTTACGCCTTATCTTCAATTTATTGTGAATGACTAACATCTGAATTATATAGAGAATAATCAAATATATTGAATATGAGACAAATATTTAAAACAGGTACTTTAAACGATTTGTATTAAACATAATATTGGGATTATTCTTAATGAAACATCAGTTATGAATTACTGTAACCAAATTTGATCTGCAATTAAATAAACAGTCCTAGAGTATAAGATCAATTAAATGAAAAATAGATTTTTTACTCTACAAAAATTTTGCTTACAATAAAATACTAACGTCTCTTCATTTATATATATTCCATATTAATCGAGCTTAAGACATCATTACATGGAATATTGCTATCAATTCCCACTTTAAACAGTTGGTGCATTGCCAGTGGCTATTGAATACAACTTCAAACATTTCAATTTTTTTTAAATTCTCTATTTTGAGCTGGGATAAATAATTTAATTCATCGAACAGCACTCATTAAATCTATAGACTAAAATAAAGTCTACAAAGTATCAGATATTCCCTTTTGCATCTGTGATGCATTATTTTTGTAAGACAATCACTGAGGATGTAATACGAAAACATTTGTTATCTTGAAATTTTGAAAACCTCTTTTCAAGTTATCCTTTCATCGCTTCGTTAAACTTAGATTTAGATTTTAATAATTTATTTTCTTGAATGAGTGGATCTTTTCTGGTATTAGAAGCCCTACTAATTTTTATAATCAAAGTTAAACAAGCTTGACTAGATTCATTAACCACGAGTATTTGAGTTGATTTTACATTGGTTTAGGATGATTTCTCAAATGTCTTCAAACATATCTGATTAGAATCTTCTTCAAAATGGTCTACAACCCTAATTCTTTTATTTTTCCTTGGAGTTTGCTCAAATCCTTCTCCAGGCATAAAACTTCTGTAAGAGAAAGCATCTTATTCAATTTCCTTTTTAAAAGTAGTCCCAGCCATTCACATTTTAAATCTCTTTTATCAGCATTTTACTCAAAATGATTATCACAAATTCTAGGTTTTTTTCCTAAGAGGTTCTTTCGATGAGAAGCACTTTCCCATTTTTTTCTCCTTGAGGAATCCTTTGGAAAAGGATAATAAATCATGTTATTATGAAAATCACAAGCGGCAACTGCATAACTGACCATTTCATTGTGCCAAATGGCAAATAAGTATGATAACTATATAAAATATTTATTGTAAAATGTAAATAAAATATAATATCATACTCCAAAGATATCAAACTTCTCTCTCTTGGCCTACAACGTAGTTCCAGTTCTTAGTGTTTGCCTTTTGTTAGTTTGTGTTGGGTACCTTTTCTATTTTTTATGACGTCAAGATCTGTCTACCTTGCCCAGCATTCTGTACGATACATCAAATTGAAAATTCTAGCAAGCCTAATTACCTCTTCCACGTATCAATGTGTACGGGCGTTGAATACTGCAGAATACCATCCTTTACTGTTTTATCGATTGTAATAATTTCTTCATTAGCAGAAGACCCTTCGTTTTTATAAGTCTACTTACATTATTTGAGATTTTAAAATTTCTCCTGCAGTCTTTAGAGCCACTAGATGTTAGATATTGATACAGTAGTTGTGAAGAGAATGGTAATTTATTTAATACTCTGTTGCTTATGGACACAAAGCTAAAGCTAATTGTGGCGATATATTCCAGCCTTGGATCGAATTTGTCGATTCCAGTTGTAGATCTTCAAGATCTGGAACCGCTAGACGGATAAGGGAATAATCTTGCTAACCAGCTGTAGCTGCCATAATCATTTTTCTTTATTTTTATTTAAGGAAGGGATTATAAAATAAAAAATACTATCGATACGGTTGTAGAAATCGTGTTTTGCGCAAGCAAGCCCGCAAATACAATTTCAGCTTTATGGTTCTTCGTTTTTCTTTCGGAACTAAAACAACCCTTTATTCATAAAGCATACTTGATGGCTGAATATGCTCTTAAGATATCTCAACTAGGATTTTTTTTGTCATTACAGCTTATCCGTAAATTAATAGGTAAAATTTTCAATTCTATGTGATGTAATTAAAAAATAATAAAATAAGATCGTCTAATAAGTATTTTTTTTTAAATTTTGTAATGGTAGCTGAAGCTTCTCCTGTTAATTAATCCTAATCTATTTAGATATCTATTGCATAATTTCAGTCTATACTGCACGATATAAACAGTCATTGTTGGATATACATCTGAGCAAACTTTGGTCATAGCTAGATTTTTGAAGAGACATGTCTTAAAAATTGCGTTGATCAACTTGGTATACAAATACACATCATACAAAAAATTCACTCAGTACTCTTGAGTCTATACTTTTGGAATTAGCCTTAATTATAGTCAATATATTTATATGTGGTGAGGAATAATTAATTAATTTTTTCTATAATATTGGTTCTATACCATATTCATGTTTTATTTATATAATATGATGTTTAATTATTTGTATTATATTGTAAATCCGTATGTATAACATGTCGTTACCTTTAACGTATCACACAACCTTTAATCCGAAAATAAAGAGAAAACGACCCGAAATTATGTGATAGTGAGCCAAATATACCAATCATACCAACTGCTATATATCTTATAGTTATGTAATCCCAGACTATTACCATCATATTACATTTTAACCATTTTTAAAATGACGTACATTTATCAATAATAGCAAGGGAGAATGAGATATGTCACAAAACCTCCTACAAATAAACTACTTCATCGGGTGAGGAGGAATAATAAAATGATTTAGAACTTTTTCGCGAGAAAACATTGATTGTGATAAACTTTAGTCATCAAATTAATTACCTATAAGACAATAAGTATTGTTTGGATGGACCTTTTTCACGGAACATCCAAATATATGGATCTGAGTCAACTCAAAGTTCCATTCAACTCTTAATTATTTATGACATTTGGATATCCATCATGTTTAGGGATATCATCCCTTTTTGGAAAGTTTATTGCGCCTTACTCGATGTGTATCATCTCATTTAATGGAAGTATTATTCATTTTACAGATGTCCGTTAACATCTGTTACTTCATCATACATTGGTTCAAATACCCATCCTGCCTCTATTTCTTGTATGGAATAGTTGTATAATTCTATATTAACTGAGGATATGTTTAATCAAGAGGACTAAAACTGGAATGAAAAGTATAGTGAGGAACAAATAAACTTATCCTCCTTCATGTGCATCTCTTCCATTGAAACTCCTTCCAAATTCTACTCTATTTCGTCCTTTAATATTCTTAGAAAACTCTTTGATTGATATGAACCCTTATGTGTCATTGATGTACATTACAAAGAAACAACTCATATTTATGACACTGAGTGCATGTATAAGGCTTTATCATTTCCGTAATTCTAGACACTTCATCCTAAAGCATGAATTTAATGTAGTCCTCTTTTCTAAATATCTTTATCAGCAAAGCCAAAAACATATTCAAGAGTCCCTTACTATTACCTACACATGTATATACATCAATAGTTCATGGACCTCTAACGTGATAAATGTTAATAAATTATCGGTGATCTTATAACTTTAGTAGAGTTATATTGGAAAATATGAATTTTGTATAACACTTTTTAAAAGTTAGTTAGTCGTATTTTCTTATTTATCAATTGTAAATAATGGTATAATGCAAATATGTATTTATGTATGTGCTTCATGGATTTAAATTTAAATTTTTATTTTGTCTTAATTGTTTATCCTTAAAATATATTTGATAAATAATTAATTTACTATGATTTACACTTATATACTTCTAAATATCTAGGTGTGTGGTAAAAACGTAGGATTTTTGTTGACTACTCTCATTAGTGATAGGTTAATTCATAGGTGTCTTTGTTTAGTTCCAGAATGCCATAGTAGTTACAAGGCATCAAAGTCTAAAAAAAGTTCAGTGTTGTGATTACTTTTTGTTTTGTTGTTCAATATTTCCATAAGTTAAAAAAGTTATATCTTCAACAAAAAATTCCAAATGAATATATTTAATCATAAAATATTTTAAAACTAATATCAAATACTTATATTTGCTATATATATTGACGTTGACTGTGATGAAGAGCATCAATTTGATCATTTTATATTTCGGTCAAATTTTCAAGTGCATGACAAAACAACTAGTTTCTGATGTATGTGATAATATTCAAAGGGATAATTTATAGAAAAACTAAATAGTAAAAAAGGATTCAAAAATTGAATAGTGGGATATCAATATATAAAATATAAGGATTATTTTTTCATTAGTAATATTGATAATGTTCTTCAACCTTTATAAAAATTAGCTTGTCTAATTGTAATAGACAATATTATTATTAATATTGAATATATTCACAAATATATACTCTTATTTACAGCACTAAATGATAATATACATATAAATTAAGTAAAAACATAAGAATGCTCCATACCGTATCTCCTCTCGCACTCTTTCTCTTCCTTTGAGGTAAGTATTCATTTCGTAATATTAAAATCTACATAGTATTTTATTCGATCCTGTATTATAATATTACTTAGTAATATTCTATTAAAAGTGTTTCTATAAATTTGTATTTCTATATGATAGTCAAAATTTCTTTATATAAATAATAAAATGGGCAATATATATATTATATAAACAACAAGGGATCAACCAGAAACTGCATTCCTTTATAGAATAACTTATTAATTTGTTGATTTATCAAAAAGAATACATTATGAAATAGCTATTACGTATCAAGCTAGATGAAGAAATTGACAGTAACAACAAAAAATAAGGGTATTTTTTGGGTTAGCCGTGATAATACTTAAGGAACTTGTTAAATAATATGATATATTTGTAATCATATTAAAATATTGAATTTATTTTCTTCTCAATTTAGGGCTATTGAATTTGGAGATTTTATGTTTAATTATACATATATTCAACAAAAGCCAAAAGTTGTTAGTAAGATTTTTCTTTGGGAGTAATTATTACTTTGTAACTTTGAGCCAGTGATTAGTAGCCTGAATACGATCGAACTCTATGAAGGACAAAACAGAGTTATCTACAACTCAGATTAGCTATATTACAACTTGCTGAAAATATACTATACATACCAGATGTCGTAATGGAGAAAGAAGAACCATCATAGGCAATTTAATCCGCGCTAGGAGGACCACCTCGGACATCATGAACGCCTCAACCGTCCGCAAAGCCACAGTCTGTTGGGTCAAAAATCGTTTGGCTGATGGGGAACAACCTTAAGGACAAATGCAAGAGTAGAAGACGCACCAAAGTGAAGCATGAAGACATCACAAACATGTGACTTTAAATTTCTAAAAACTAAAATGGGTGCCAGCAATTATTTTAAAATATCTTAAACGAAATTAAAACTTCCCGATTATTTCCATATTAGATTAGGATGATGTTTTAAACCCAGTTTTCTGGTTTTTTTTTTTCATTTTTCAGTTTCGTGAGGGAGGAGCTACATAGGCGGGAGACTGATCCTTAGGAATCGCATAAGGCATGGATCGTCCTATATTACTATATAATGGTAGTTACCGCTCCTATGACTTCGTTGATACAGATAATAATGATTAGAGTGGTGGTCGCAGCTTCGTCTCATCTCATTTTTAAAAACCAGATTCCTGGATTACGGCGACACTGGAGTGTTAGGACTTTATGCTTCCTATGGCTGTATGGTTGTCCATAGTTTACATCGGTGACAAACGACTTTTGGTCAGTCTTTGTAAGGCGGATTACTCCTTGTATCTAATTTTTTAGTCCCTCTCCCTTTGAAAGGTAGTTATTATGATATCAGAGTATTCTAAAATTTGAGTACACTTTAAATGTCAGAGTATTTTAGTTGTCCATTCTTTTAGCGTTAGATCGGTGCCCCCCCCCAAAAAAAAAAGACACTAACTCAATGTGCTAGGTTATTTACGTTATACCCTTAACCTCCGTTGGGTTTGTTATCTCCCTAACTTTCTCTAAAAGGTGGTAATGGTCTTTTGGTAATCTGCTGGAATCTCCCATATGTTAAAAGAACTTTACGGTCATACAATTCCTCACTATTTCTCTTACTAAGTTTACAAGTTATGTGAAATTTAATTTAACCGTTTAGGGGGGCCAATGTGTACAGGTGTGTCACTATTATTCTTAATATCTTCCTAGAAAATTCAAGGTATGCCTCGTCTGAACATTTTTCATGATTGCATGGGCTACTTTTTTTACTTTCATTTATATATGAAACAAATTATATAGATATATATTGATTTACGGCTTATAGCACAAAAAAAATAATTGTATTTTTGATGTGAGTCTTTAAATTTTTCAATTGATTTAACTCTTTAATCATCGCGTAAATCTAAACATTACATTAAAAAGTCTGCAATGTATCAAAACTTTTTATGAAATATAATAATATCATGCGAAACAATTAAAAATAGAAGTTTAAATCAATAAAGTACATAAATTAATAAATAAGATGGTGCATTACAACATTATTCACAATGGATAAATACGATAATATTTATAGTGTTTATATTATAGTATCGTCCCGATTACGATATTATTATATGAAATTGGAAATAAGCAACAAAAAAAGGCCATAAATCATTTTATAGTTAGTGAAATATTTCAATCATACAAACTGTTTTTTATCTCTAAAGTACACCTAGATTATCATTGTCATTTAATTTATCTACAATATTTAGCTTGAATTAATTAAATTTATTAATTCAATATATTAAAATCCTACATAGTATCTTATTCGACACTGTGTTATAATATTATACTAAAAGCGTAGTTATATATTTGTATTGCTATGGGATATCCAAAATTACTTCATTTAAATAATGACATGGCCAATCGTATATATTTATACAACGAGGAATCAACAAAAGTTGTATTTCTGGCTTTTTTGGAAACAGACCATAAGTATAGAACAACTTTTTATTCCGTTTATTTATCAAAAAGAATAAAATATGAAATAACAATGACCTATCAACTTTTCGGAAAGTGGCCTATTTTTGTGCCAACATTGTTTTGGAAATGGGAATGAAAGTAGTCTAACACATCTACCGGTTTAGTTATAACTTTTTCTTCATGAATAATGTTTTTAACACCGGGGGCAGAAAATCTGTCTTTCTTAAGTCTTCTGCACGCAGACCCTTCCAACTCAACTTTTTCTTTCATTGCGACCTCATCAATTTCTGCAGTTCTAAAAAAATTAAGAGAAGCCACAAAATACTGGAGTCCAAAAAATTATCCATTATTGAGAACATTATCCACTTGACTGGGGTATAACCCTGTTTCTTTCCTATTTTCTTAAAGAAACCGTGAAGTCGTTGAATGAATTATTTTTATGAGCCTTTAATTCGCTTGCTTGGATGAAAACGAGTCATTAAAACCCCCTAATTCTTTTTTTAATTTCGTTTTGTATTTATCGTCTTCTATCAACCATTTTGGTATACTTAATTGAAATTTTTGATAAGGTTTGTGTAATTCCAACCAAATCGATTTATGATCAGAGGAAGGTTCAGGTTTATAAATTACTTTTTTTTACCATATGAGTCAATGTAGGAGAAATCAAAGCCAAGTCAATTCTGGAAGACTGATTCCCTCTCCTACAAGAAATACTTTCTTCCGGACTGAATTTTTTTGTTAAGTATTGTTACAATATTGAACTTAAAAATTATATTTTGTAGAGCAAGTAAGGTTGACTCTCAAAAACTAATCTCCAATACACTGTATTTAAAAAATAACCACAGAAAAAGGGACTTCTGGCACTTCAAACATTATTCACACATATAAAAAGACCAAAATACTCCTTGAACTCACTAAATCCGAATTTAATTTACACGGCACAAAAAAAAACATCTCCACAAAATACATAAAACATGTTTTTTTTTCTACTTTATTTATTTAAAGTCATGGTTTAATTCTTTAGTTCATAGCAAAAAATCAAAATAACATAAGTTTTGTAAAGCTATCTGATAAATTTTCAATTTATCATACTTGCCTAGCATTGCTTTAATTTACGAAATATTGCTAATGAAAAATTCCTCAAAATACTCATTTTTTCATCTATACAACTTCAAAACTCCAAGTTGAATTGCACTACAAATCCAAAATTTAAATTCTGATCTAATCTACTCTCTTAAACACCACAGAACAAATTTTAGTCGAATCCTTTTTTTAGTGAAAATGTCTCATGGAATGACCCATAAATGTACACTGGAATTATGGATGAAATGAAAGAAAATGTTTATATTATGAAACTAATGTAACTTCTAATTTTTAAAGTAGCCATACTTGACCTTGATGGTGATTTTATTTCGATATCAAAAAGAGCCTTTTGATTTTTATTCAAAATTGAATTGTCTATTTTAATTTCAGTTTATGAACTTCTTGTTGCCATTATTTATATTAATTGATAACCAATAATTATAACGTATAGTTAGATTGAAAATAATGGAACTACGTAGCTCAGTGGACGACGCGCTCAGAGAAATGATTCTCATTTAATCCATCTACAGATGTTCAATAGCCGGTCGATCCTAGATAATATATATATATATATATATATACCATCAGTAAGGTGACTTTTCAAATTTTGCAGACAACGTATATATGGGTATTCTAGATTTTTTGATTTTATGATGTTAGTACATTCGAAAAAGAACACATATTAATTGTTTAAAGCTATATTACTTGTTTAGTTTGTTTGTGTAAGGTATCATTGTTGGAAGTATTTTGTGTGTCCAGCGATTTTTGCTATTGAAAAAAACATGGATCAAAGAATTTGCAAGGAACTTTGTGTAAAAAATGAAACACTTGAAATATTGACAACGGTATATGATTTAAAAATCAATGTTGACATGTGGTATAAACTCATCCAAGAGGGCTGTTAAAATACCAATGACGAGCCACGGTCTGGACGCCCAAGCACGTTGAAAACGTTGAAGCAGTGATGTTTAAAAAATAGTAGAAAGACTATCAGAGAAGTTGCGCTGAGGATATTGAAATATCGGTTTGGTCGTGCCATGAATTCTTTTGGGCTTGAAGAGATTGTCAGAGAAGTTTGCTCCGAAACTGCTTATTTTTTACAATAAAAAAATCGTCATTTGAGCATGGCTAATGAGCTGTTGATAGACGTCAATGATGATCCTGATTTGCTCAAAAGGGTCATAACTGGTAACGAATCATGGGTACATGTTTATGAAAAAAGAAAACTGTAGAGACCTATGAAAATATGTATAGGAAAAAATTACCAAACGCACAATATACTTCTAACCCTCATGTGTCTCATAAACAAACTAACATATTATATTTTTACATATAAACAATAAATATATATTCTTTTTCGATGGAACTAACATACAAAAATCTAACATACCAAATAAAGGTTTCCCTCGAAATTTGAAGAGTAATCTCACTCTTAGAATACCACTCGTTAACATATATTGGTTAAGTGAAAGCTCTGAACGTTTTTCGCTAGATGTCTTTGGTGACGTATATCACACGATTAATACGATTTAACTCCACCTATTACATACATATGTCTAATTCAATTTCCTAAGTAAGATGGATTAATTGCTGTTCTAAAATGTTTACTTAAATTTTATCTGTGAAACTTCAATAGAAAATAAAATAAAAAATAGGGTATAAATACTTAAGTATCTTTAATTTAAAATTTAATAAGGAATATTTATTAAATTTCATATCGGGTCTTAATCGTGACAACTTCTATTAGCGATTCAATGAATTTATGCATAGGATTTAGATATTGTTAAAAAAGGTTTGCTTTATTAAAAGAAAATATGCTATCGAATAATATGAGATCATAAATACACATTTAATTATCTATAATTAAAATATCCAGGGTAACCTGTATACATATGATGCGGAGGTTGCTGATGATGGATCGAACCAGAAACGGAGGTCGAAGCAGTTCTTTGATGAGGATCTACAGTAGCAGTATGATGCGGGTACATTTGAGAAAATTGATTCATAAGGCCATAATGGTGATAATTTAATGTCATGCCAGGAGACTGATTGTAATGTTGCATCAGATTATTTGTTGATACCTGGCGACCGTTCATTTGATGGTAACCGGATGAAGTATAGTCTGAAAGAATACTGGCCTGTTGATTATTTTGATGTGAAATCTGTCTCAATTGCGATTGTTGTTGACTTAGCTGCTGCTGATGAATAATTTGTTTATGAGTCCTATTGGAATTTGTAGATAAACTAGAAGTTGGAGTTATACTACTAAGCCCATTAGTGAGTTGCTGTAATTTAGATAAAGAAGTAGGTAAAGGTCCAGAACGGTTACGAGGATTAGTAACTTGTTGTGTTGATGAACTATAATAAGTTGTGGATCCTGATTCTATTGCCGGTTTATTTAAGTTATTACTTGATATATTTATCATAGAATGATGTACAGCCGTAGGAAAATCCCGACAGTTATAATGAGTAGCAGCCATTTGCATTGGATTGCAATTGTAAAATCTTAAATGTTGTTGTTGTTGAGTTACAGCTGCAACAGCAACATTCTGTTGGTTAACAGTAGCAGCATGTTGTTGTGTAGAAGGAACAACAGGACTTCTTGAGGCTCTTCCATCAGTATTTGATCTATTAGGACTTGAACTAGATAATGGAATGACTGAAGGACTAGGAGATGGTTGTTGCGGAGGATTATTACTATAGGGGGACTGTGCTGTCGCTAGAGTACCAGGAGAAGTTTGTTGAGGAGATGACTGAGAATGGGGGGAAGTAATTGGTTGAGAAAGAGGAGACTGAGATGCTATACTAACTGTTCGTGGAGAATTAATTGAGGTGGCTGGACGAGGAGAATGTATAGAAGAATCCTTCTTAGTTGTTAAGAGTGGTGAATGACAAGGAACTTGGCGCTGATTTATGATAGGATCAAACAAAACAGAACTTCCATCAGAAACTAACTGAGACTGTGCTGAGTTTTCAGCATGTAGAGCGTCAACACTAGATATTGAGGCAGGTGATTCTATTATCTGTTGGTTATTTCCACTATCAGAAATAGTGTTGTAACCATGAATGGAAAGAACAGAATTCGTCGCAGATTCTGGAGTGTAAACACCAAGAGATGACTCTACTTCCGTTACTTCAAGTTTTTGGTTGTTAGACTGAGAAATCTGATGATTAAATTCATCCGTATAAGAAGGATTATTACCAATTACCTCTTTATCATTTGAAAGAGCATAATCTGACAAGTTAACAGGATGTGAAGACACTTTAATACTCTTATCAACATTATTTATATTTATTGGCATTGATCCTTCAATAGTATTTGTTTGTTCTGGTTTTACATTATTATCCTTAAGTACTGTATCATCTGAAGTAGATTCATAATTTTCATTTGAAATATGAATTGTTTGGTTACTTGGGCATTCATTAGAATTTTTCAAATTTATATTACAACTTTGGTATTTAGATTTTTCACACTCAACGACTTTCGCAGATACTCCTTCAGTAATTTGAGAAATATCAGTATTACGATTATAAACTAATTCAGACGATTGTCCAAGAATTGCGTTTTCTTTATCTGTAGAATTTGTTGTAGGAATATGAATGGAAGGAACTTTGTCAGGTGACTTTAAATGTTCCTCGACAAAATGACTTGCATCATCGCCAGAAACATAGCCCATATTTTCAAACTCAAGTTCTGATTTATCAGTAGACTTTTTTTTCATCATCAAGAGTTGTACTCTCGTTTACAATTGAAACGGAATCTTCAGCCATATTCTGAATGCATATAGTTTTACTGGGATCATTTTTTGGAAGGCAACCTATTTCAAACTTAGCATCATCCATTTCAACATTATGATTCCTGGCATCATCAATTAATGATAAGGAAGAATCTTCACCTTTAAAACTTGACAATTCAACTTCATTTTCAATATTTGCTACACTTATTTCCTTTCCGGTTAAACTGGTTTTTTTTTCTGTTCCAATAAGGATTTTATTTTTAACCAAATGTTCATCATCATATTTATCAACATTTTGCATACAATTGATATGACAATGATTCTCAGAATTAGGAGTAATACTTGACTGTTGTATTATATCCGGGACCAAATGACCAGACTGTTTGTTAGAGAATTGATCTGTAAGGGACTGACCTACGAATGAAGATACTCTAGTAGCAAGAGCGTCATCTTTTTTTCTTTTTGACAAACGCCATAATGGAAATTTGTTTTATATTCGTAGAATTATGCAAAGAAGATATGTCTGTTACAGATTTACAACTATCTATGGAAAATGAATCGGGAGATGATGAATTGAATTCAACAATATCTTTCTCAGTTCCTGAATATATCTGAGAACCTTTCGTAAATTTTCTTGGCCTTCCTCGTTTCCGGATAGGAATAGGAGATGTAGACATTCCTGGTGTCTCAGTAGATTGCCTAGAAATTAATTCAACCTCTAATGAGTCTTCTGATTGGCATTGGAATGAAGTTTTTGATTTCGTCCTAACTATTTCTTCAGGCCACGAAAGTCTTTGTAATACATTTTCCTTTTCCTCTCCAGAAAAACTTTTTGGGTGTTTCTCGTATTTATCTTCTGAAGAAGACGACTTACTAGACGAATCATTGGAGAACCTTTGATTTGCTTGTTTAGCAGCAGCTCTTTTAAATTTCTTCTTTAGAGGGGATTTTTGGATAGTCATATCTGTTTCTGAATCTATACCACTATTTACTAAGTCGTTTCTAAACACTATTTTACGATGATGCCTTAACATTTTTGACTTGAAATCTGTGTGCGTTTCCTCCAATTCATCTTCAACATCTGCATCTGAATTTGTAAAGTCGTCAGACATGTGCTTCATACGTCTATCGATTTTATTTAACCCTCCAACCATCCCTAAGTTTTCCCCCTGAAGTTTTTTCTTTGGTACAGAAGAAAACTTTTTATGAAGATTACGCTTAGCTTTGGGAATATTCCATATATCATTATTTTTTTCAAAATTATCATTCAACTCAAAATGATCATTACTTTTTTTCTTATGAACTTCAAGAAAACTTGTACTATCAGAGCTATAATTAGATTTAGAAGGGCTCTCCCAGACCGGTATTGACCACTTTAGCGCAGAGGGATTGAGATCGATACGAGTTCCAACCATACGCGCCTTATTAACTTTATCCATATGAGCATCAACTAAATCCCAATCAACGGCCAAAATATATAAGTTTTTTTGTTGTTTTACGAAGAAAACCTAGTAAAATAAATGTGAAAGTAATATCGTGAGGGTGTAACGAAGTAACACTTTGAATCTCCTGTATTGTCATTTCATCTTCCAATAAATTTATGTCAATCAAATGATTCTGCCTCTTTGCATCTAAAAATTCTAATATAACACTCTTCCAGTAAGATTGATATGAAATACGACCAAGATCGGAAAGTGGTTTCTCGGGAGTTCCTGGGGTCTTTTCAGTAATAGATAATAGATAACTGAAATCAATTAAAAGTCGCCCATATCCCTTACGTTGATAATGAGGCATAGTCATGATACATGAAACGTTATATTTTTGAGCACAATGTTTCTCTTTGGAAAAATAACCTATTAAGTGGCATCCATATTGATCATTTTTTGTCAAAACATAAAACAAAAATGGTTCTACGTCATAATAAAGAGTTTTATGGTCGAGAAATAATTTAACAAGTAGGCACAGATTTTGGCAAAATATTTTGTTGGTATTACCATCCACTTCAAACACAGAGAATTGGCCCTATTTAAAAGATAAAAATAAATTAATCGATGAACATGCATGGCCCAAAACAAATATAGGTAGTCTTACTTCTCTATATATTTCAGTACCAGGAGGATGCCTCCAATGGCACTTACGAACATGTCTTTTAAGAATAGGTCGACTTTTCATATACTTGAGACAAAATTCACAAAGAAAAAGTTTGGGCAACCTACAGGAAATAAATAACTGATCAAAAAGTGTTTCTAAAAAATTAAAACGGCTTTGATCATCCAATAGCATAATGATAAATAGTAAAAACATCAATAGATCGAATAAAGGTATGAAATATATTGATTTAGAAAGGAATGTGGCATAATTTTTGATACAACTCCATAATTGATAAGGTGGATTTATATCTTACCGCACTACAGCTTTTGCAATTTTGCTCCTCCTTTTTTTAAAAACTTCTTTACATCTAATAAATCAACGGCTTGATATAACGTAAATGGAAGAGAAAAGTGAGGTTGGGTTAAAATACTCTTGTTTACATTAGATAAAAAGAAACCCTTATAAAACAAAAAACTAAAAGCAAGAAAACTGCACCACCCTGGGAAATTAAAATTTTAACAACGTTGGTAATATTAGCGAGGATATTTTAAATAATAGTAAAATTAGAGGATTTTGTGTCCCTTTACTCAATCGTCATTAAGTTTATTAGGAAAAATAAGTAATTCTAAAATCGAAGATTATTAAAAAAATATATATATATATTGGACAGGTTCTTCTTATATTTTATTTTTTATAAAAACATTGAGAGACATGGTCCAAAAATGTTCCTTTTTCTATAAATTTTTTTTTTTAAAAATTCGAGTTAAATTGATAAATTTTAAAACTTTCTCCACTTTAAAAATAAATGCGAAGCATTAAGGAGCAAAATTATTAAGCAGGAAAACGCACATCATTGTAAAAGAGCGATAAAATCGCTTAATCTTTTTCTCTGATTTATATAAGTTTGTATTACACTTTCTGTTTCTACCCCTTATAGAGATAACATCAAAAAAATTGAGAGAAATAATAAATTGAAAGATTGCAAGAATAGTTCATTGAAGTTATATCATAAGATAAGTTAGAATCTTTTTTTCTATGCTGTATCTGTAAGTCTTTTCGGTTGACAGGTTCCCTTCTAATGTAGCTAGCCACTTTATAAAAAATGAGATATCGGTTCCCCTGGAGGTACAGCCAGCTCTTTCTGGTCAAAATACCGTTGGAAGAGAAATTGTTAAAATTTGTAAATGAACTTTCCCAAATGAAATATGATTTTCATATATTTTTATATTTAGTAAATTGATCTCCAAATCTCACGCAACCATAAGTTCCAAAAATTGCAAATGTTTATACAAGGTCAAGTTGATTATCAGGCCTAACTGGATGATATTGCACGAAACCTCATAAATGCATGTCCCCTAAGACAGTGGTTCCCGAACTTTTTGTGCCCAAGGCACACCAGAAGACAAATTTCTTGACCCACTATTTTAATTAAGGGTCATTCCACGTCATGTGTACACCCTCACGGCAAGACCATCCCCGATTTTGATGATTTTTGGTGAACTGACTTTTCTATATGAAATAAGAGAGTGTGAAATATTTGGGTTCTGTGACACACCTGGGCCATTCTAGGCCCGCTCAAAGTTGGGCCTGATGCGTTGGACCTGTGTTTAGAAGGTCATAATTCCGCTCATAGTGGCTCGATTTTAACACAAATTACGTCAAAAGATGCACAAGAACACAAACTTTTACTTATATTCAATCATAACCTTATTTTAATCAAAAATAAGAGTTTGGGGCTCTGGTGCAGCATTCAAAATGGCGCCACTGCCAATCAGCAAATCCGATTTTCGTAAAACATGTATCAGTATGTGTTTTCAAACATATTTAAAATTCAGAGTGGGATCTTAATGGGATCACTTCCAACAAGAGCATTATTTAGAGTATATAGAGCCGCTTTTATAGCATATTGGTATTATTGTTATATATTTAAACTCGTATTATATATAATATACATATTTTCTTTTGATTAATAAAATAAAATAGGATTTTTATTTAAGTATAATAGAATTGAAAATTTATATATATTATAAAATAACAATATGATTGAGTCAATCATTTTCATTTTAAACTTAAATTATTTAACAGATTCAACTTTTGACTCCTCTGATTCACTATACAAGCGAACTCTTAGTGATCGATCTAATACGGGAATAAATGATTATTCTCGATCCTATCATCATAAGTTTAATGTTTTGATGAAAAGTACAGACACATACAGAGTGTGTACCACTAGTACCAGCAAGAACACATTCTGGTTGTCAAAGGGAAGCGAATTTTGAAAATCCAATGCTCAAATTTGGGCTTGTATCTTTAAATCTCTTATAAAGTTCTACTAAATCGTTCATAATTAATCACTTTTGTATGTATTTCTTGCCAGTAGGCTCTCGTATTACAACATAATTTTTTT